>NC_058524.1:122068472-122371503 GCF_904849725.1 Hordeum vulgare subsp. vulgare | reverse complement strand
GTACTCTGATGTGGGCTTACAATCTGGGTGACCAGACCAGTGTGCAGAGATTCTTCCATACCACCCACGAGAAATTGTGGAACATGTTGTTCAAGCCGCAGAAGACTTGCCCAGCCGAAGAGGAGGGCATCGGCATCAACGTCACTAAGCCCTCGACCGGTAAGATTTTATCATGTGTTTGTTTTTTTGTTTTAACAAGTGTCACATCCCTAGCTTAGCATTGCTTGCCATTGCATACTCATGCATGCATTCTAAATTCAAAAGGATTTAATTGAGATATGATCAAGTTTCATAAAGAATTTTCTCAAATGACCAAGATAAAAATTACTTCAAACAACTCCAAGAAAATGTCCCTGATTTTCAAATAAAATATTGAGCTGAGTAACGATTCAAATAAGTATTTTTGAAAACAAAGAAACATTTTATCTTGGATTTTTGAATCAATCAAAAAATTATTTGAAATGGAATTATATTTTCTAGATATAAATATAGTTTCATATACTCTCAAAATAATTGTGTGGCATTGGACAATTATGTTATGTGAGATAAAGATGTCATTAGGATTTTATAAATGATTGATCTTATTTTTAAAATCAAAACAACTCTGAGAAAAGAAAAAAACAAGAAAAAAAGAAACTTACCTGGCCTTCCTGGCCGAGGAGGGAAGCCAGCCCAGCCCACCAGGGGCAGGGGGTCTTCTTCCTCCTCGTGCCAGGAGGACAGGCAGGTGTGTGGCGCGCACGGCCACGTCGCCGGCCACCTCCACCCTTCCTGCCTGGCCTCCCCGCCGCTGTGATGAGTGGGATAGGCTCGGGAGAGCCATCCCCATTGAACTCACCCTCTCATTCCCTCTCTTCCTCGCTCTCTCTCCCTTTCCCCGCCATGACCGCGCGCTGCCGTCACCGTTGTCTGTCACCACCGCAGCCTCCGTCCTCCCCTCGTCTCTCCGAGAAGCCCAAAGGATCCGCTCCGTCCCCCTGCTCCTCCTTGTCGAAGGAGTCGAGCCCTCGAGCCCTGCATCGCCCTCGCCTTCGTCATCTTCAACCTCCGGCCGCCGACAACGTCGTTGTCGATTCGCTGGCTAGAAGACCTCCCCGACCTCCCCGTCACCGCAAATGGAACCATCGTGAGCTGCTTTGCCTTTCCCCTCCCTTTCCATGCTCTCCCATGCCCCGTAGCCCCGCTCCCTGCCACGGCTGAATCCCACCACCGCCATAGCTCGTCGCCGGCACATCCTCCGGCCGCCCCAGCTCCCCTACTTACCCCTAGAAGAACGGCTGCTTCGCCAGCTTCGCGTAGCCACAAACCGCGCTCGAAACCATGCTCTGTAGCGCTGCTTAGGCCATCTCCAGCGAGCCCTCCACCGTGGCTATGGTCGCCGGCGACCACCCTCATGTGGGGGCCGACGTGGCCAGCCATTAACCCGCTAATAACCCCCCTAGTCACTGACACAGGGCCCCACATGGGGTCAAGGCCTAGTTAGTCTCTGGTTTGACCGGGGATTAGCCCTATTTCACTGACTGGTGGGCCCTGGCTGTCATGTTTGACCTGGACCGGCCTAGTTTACTGCTAACGCAACGCTGACGCAAAGCTCACAAATTACTAATTTTCTGTTATAAAATAATTACAGAAAATGCTGTAAACTTTGAAAAATCATAGGAAATAAAATATAACTCCAAATTAAATAAATAATATATGAAAAATGATCAGAAAAATTCAAGGAATCTGATTATGGCATGTTCATGCATGTTAGAGCAAGTTAACATCACTAAGTAGGGAAAATGATGATTAGGGTAAATTTAATAATTAGTTTGGAGTTGGAATTTGATGCCTATTTGAATTCCACTTCAATTAGTATGACCAAACATTGAGCTAGGTAACTCAATACCTTAACATTCCATATCATACATCATGTTTGTTGCATCTCATTGAATATGTTCTTTTCTGTTTGTTGGTGCTATTTTCCTCTCGGTAGATGATGGTTCCGACGATGTGATCATTGACATTGATGAAGACTCATGGTTATCTTCAAAACTCTCAGGCAAGCAACCCCCCCCCTTGAGCATTCTGATACAATCCTACTCTCTCGCGTCTGCCCCTTTTATTGCATTAGGACAATCACGATTCAACTGTTACATGTTCCGGTAGTTGAACCCATTCCTCTGCATGACCTGTTTTTGCCACAGTAAAAAGTTGAAACCACTTAGCATGAGTAGCAACTGCTTGAGCCTTGTTGTGCTTACTCATCCATGCTTGCTTACAATGCCTGCTAATCTTAGGGTCGTGTTGGGTCTGATCCATCTGGATGATGAATCGGAATGGTTGTGTTTATGTCCTACAGTGTGAGAGTAAAGGTGTGAATCCGATTTGGTAAAGGTAGCGATGAGAGGCCATGTAGGAGTACATGGTGAGTTGTCTCATTGGTCCGTCCTTAAGAACTGAGTTATGTGTATGTTATTCAAGACAATATACTACCATGCATTGGGCCCTAAAATATGACCCCGCTCGGCTTATTAATCACCTAGATCTCTGTCCAGGAGTTGCAATTAGTTTCTAGTGTTTGTAGGAAAAGTGTTGGCAGCCGTGTTTAGCTCTGCCTGACGGGGTAGGCTTCAGTGCGGTAGATACACAGTCGCACGGTGTACCAAGTGTCACCCGGATGTTGGGCTTGGGAACCCTATGCACATCGTTTGGGCCGTAGAGGAAACCTCGACCGGACTTCCTTGCCGGTTCAGTCTCAAATAGGCGATAAACCTGGACTTGGGTCTTGCGTGGTTAACGGTCGTGGCCGACACCCACGCCAGTGCTTCCGCTTGAAGGTTGCCGAGATGCATGACGTGCATATGGTGCTAAGTGGTGGGAGCATGTGTGAAGAAGTATACCCCTGCAGGGTGATTTAATCTGTTCGAATGGGCGCGTCCTCGGATATGGACTACTTGGAAACATTACGTGGTGCATAGACAATTTAAATGGATAATCTAAAATATGCAAGATAAGTGTGAGTGCTATGGATGGCCTTCTCGTAGGGAGACGAGAGTGGATCCATAGTGGTGTATTGAATTGGTGAATATGTGGACTCCTGTGCGCTATCCCACCTCAAAGAAAGAACTTGTAGTCGTAGTACATGTTAGCCAAGAGTCAAAGCTGGCTTGTGATGACCCACAAGTATAGGGGATCTATCGTAGTCCTTTCGATAAGTGTGTCGAACCCAATGAGGAGCAGAAGGATCTGACAAGTGGTTTTCGGCAAGGTAATATCTGCAGACACTGAAATTATCGGTAACAAGTGGTTGTGTGGTGAGATGATTCGTAGCAAGTAGCAAGTAACAAAAGTAACAACGGTGCAGCAAAGTGGCCCAATCCCTTTTGTAGCAAGGGACAAGCCTAGACAAAGTCTTATAGGAGGAAAAACGCTCCCGAGGACACTGTTGGAATTATGCCCTAGAGGCAATAATAAATATAGTTATTATTATAATTCCTGTATCAAGATAATCGTTTATTATCCATGCTATAATTGTATTGAATGAAGACTCATTTACATCTGTGGATACATAGACAAAACACCGTCCCTAGCAAGCCTCTAGTTGGCTTGCCAGTTGATCAAAGATAGTCAGTGTCTTCTGATTATGAACAAGGTGTTGTTGCTTGATAACTGGATCACGTCATTAGGAGAATCACGTGATGGACTAGACCCAAACTAATAGACGTAGCATGTTGATCGTGTCATTTTGTTGCTACTGTTTTCTGCGTGTCAAGTATTTATTCCTATGACCATGAGATCATATAACTCACTGACACCGGAGGAATGCCTTGTGTGTATCAAACGTCGCAACGTAACTGGGTGACTATAAAGATGCTCTACAGGTATCTCTGAAGGTGTTAGTTGAGTTAGTATGGATCAAGACTGGGATTTGTCACTCCGTGTGACGGAGAGGTATCTCGGGGCCCACTCGGTAATACAACATCACACACAAGCCTTGCAAGCAATGTAACTTAGTGTAAGTTGCGGGATCTTGTATTACGGAACGAGTAAAGAGACTTGCAGGTAAACGAGATTGAAATAGGTATGCGGATACTGACGATCGAATCTCGGGCAAGTAACATACCGAAGGACAAAGGGAATGACATACGGGATTATATGAATCCTTGGCACTGAGGTTCAAACGATAAGATCTTCGTAGAATATGTAGGATCCAATATGGACATCCAGGTTCCGCTATTGGATATTGACCGAGGAGTCTCTCGGGTCATGTCTACATAGTTCTCGAACCCGCAGGGTCTGCACACTTAAGGTTCGACGTTGTTTTATGCGTATTTGAGTTATATGGTTCGTTATCGAGTGTTGTTCGGAGTCCCGGATGAGATCACGGACGTCACGAGGGTTTCTGGAATGGTCCGAAAACGAAGATTGATATATAGGATGACCTCATTTGATTACCGGAAGGTTTTCGGAGTTACCGGGAATGTACCGGGAATGACGAATGGGTTCCGGGAGTTCACCGGGGGGGCAACCCACCCCGGGGAAGCCCATAGGCCATAAGGGTGGCGCACCAGCCCTTAGTGGGCTGGTGGGACAGCCCAAAAGGGCCCTATGCGCCATAGAGATAAAAATCAAAGAGAAAGAAAAAAAAAGGGAGGTGGGAAGGAAGGGAAGGACTCCCACCCACCAAACCAAGTCCAACTCGGTTTGGGGGGGAGCCTTCCCCCCTTGGCTCGGCCGACCCCCTTGGGGCTCCTTGAGCCCCAAGGCAAGGTCCTCTCCCTCCCACCTATATATACGGAGGTTTTAGGGCTGATTTGAGACGACTTTCCCACGGCAGCCCGACCACATACCTCCACGGTTTTTCCTCTAGATCGCGTTTCTGCGGAGCTCGGGCGGAGCCCTGCTGAGACAAGGTCATCACCAACCTCCGGAGCGCCGTCACGCTGCCGGAGAACTCTTCTACCTCTCCGTCTCTCTTGCTGGATCAAGAAGGCCGAGATCATCGTCGAGCTGTACGTATGCTGAACGCGGAGGTGCCGTCCGTTCAGTACTAGATCGTGGGACTGATCGCGGGATTGTTCGCGGGGCGGATCGAGGGACGTGAGGACGTTCCACTACATCAACCACGTTCACTAACGCTTCTGCTGTACAATCTACAAGGGTACGTAGATCACTCATCCCCTCTCGTAGATGGACATCACCATGATAGGTCTTCGTGCGCGTAGGAAATTTTTTGTTTCCCATGCGACGTTCCCCAACAGACACACGGGAATTTCTGTCATGCTAGTTTTCATCATGTTCATATGATTCGCGTTCGTTACTTTGATAGTTTGATATGTGGGTGGACCGACGCTTGGGTACTGCCCTTACTTGGACAAGCATCCCACTTATGATTAACCCCTCTCGCAAGCATGCACAACTACGAAAGAAGAATTAAGACAAAATCTAACCATAGCATTAAACTAGTGGATCCAAATCAGCCCCTTACGAACCAACGCATAAACTAGGGTTTAAGCTTCTGTCACTCTAGCAACCCATCATCTACCTACTACTTCCCAATGCCTTCCTCTAGGCCCAAATAATGGTGAAGTTTTATGTAGTCGACGTTCACATAACACCACTAGAGGAAAAACAACATACAACACATCAAAATATCGAACGAATACCAAATTCACATGACTACTTATAGCTTGACTTATCCCATGTCCTTAGGAACAAAAGTAACTACTCACAAAGAATAATCATATTCATGACCAGAGAGGTAATGAGTAGCATCAAGGATCTGAACATAATCTCTTCCACCAAGTAATCCAACTAGCATCAACTACAAAGAGTAATTAACACTACTAGCAACCTTACAAGTACCAATCGGAGTCGCGGGACGGAGATTGGTTACAAGAGATGAACTAGGATTTGGAGATGAGATGGTTCTGATGAAGATGTTGATGGTGAAAAGTCCCCTCCGATGAGAGGAGTGTTGGTGATGACGATCGCGACGATTTCCCCCTCCGGGAGGGAAGTTTCCCTAGCAGGATCGTCCTACCGGAGCTCTAGATTGGTTCTGCTCAAGTTCCGCCTCGTGGCGGCGGCGAATCATCCGAAAAGCCTCCTCTTGATTTTTTCCAGACCGAAACCCTTTTTGTAGAAAAAGAGGGGGGCCAGTGGGCCAGCAGGGAGCCCACAAGCCCCCTAGGCGCGGCCAGGGGGTGGCCGCGCCTAGCAGGCTTGGGGCCACCTGTTGGCGCCCCTCTGGCACTTCTTCGGCCCAGTATTTTTTATAAATCCCAAAAAAATACACGTTGATTTTCACGGCTTTTGGAGTTGCGCAGATTAGGCATCTCAAACTTGCTCCTTTTTCAGGCCAGAATTCCAGCTGCCGACATTCTCCCTCTTTATGTAAACCTTGCAAAATAAGAGAGAAAAGGCATAAGTATTGTACCGTGAAGTGAAATAACAGCCCAAGAAGCGATAAATATCAACATGAAAGCATGATGCAAAATGGACGTATCAGCTTGCTGCAGTCAAACCCCACAACCCCTTCATTGATACTGATGCATATGTAGATAGTTCTGATGCAAGTCTTGGTGAATACCCTTGTACTCACGGTTGCTTTATTTATGTTTTTGCAAAGAAGATTCTAGTCTCATTAAAGGTTTCTACGCGATTTGTTCGATGTTGACCGGAATAGCTTGGGAGTCCCAAACAGAGGTATGGTTCCTTTGGTAGGGTCGTTGTAGCTTTTTAGGCTCTTCCAGCCACTTTTAGTAGATGTATGTACCAAGACATGTTATGCTTCCGCTTGATGTTTGTATGACGTGAGTGTCGGGTCACGAGACCCCTGTTTGTAATATCATACTATGTTGACTCTTATGATTCTTAATAAAAGCTTGAGCCATAGAGTTATGTTGTGATGCCATATGGTATCTACACATATCGTGCATATTGTGTGTATGTTATGAAATGCGTTATATGTGTGGGATTCGACACCTAGTTGTGTGCCTTTAGTAGTACTCTTTACGGGGAAATGCCTCTTTGTGCTTCCACCGAGCTTTGGTAGCTTGCTACTGCTCCAGACACATTGATTGAACGGCATGCATCCTTCTTTGCTGCTGTGTCTGTCCCTTCGGGGAAATGTCACGCGGTGTAATGGAGTCCTTGTAGCTTTCTATGACTCGTCTACACACGTTGATGACCGACACCTGCTTTGCTGGGTTATGTATGCCTGTCCCTGTACGGATGTACCACTTGGGTTTATAACTAGTCATGTCGACCCATGTTTTTTGTCGTTTCAATGCTAGCGACACATTCATATACGTGAGCCAAAAGACGTAAACGGTCCCGGCCAAGGTAAGGTGGCAGCCGTGGAGTTTACCGTGCGTGAGGCCGTAAAGTGATGTCATGTCTTACAGGCTGGGTTCTTATCAATTAGGATCGGGGTCCCGACAGCAAGTCTCCTAACTCTCTTTTCTTATCTGGCTGAAAAAGTCCCAACAAATCATTTGTCCGGCACGCTTGCCCGAGGAACCCAGGATGGCCTTATTAATAGCCATGCTAGTCGAGAAGCTGTACATGGCTCCGAAGGAGAAGGAAGAAAAGAAGGAGAAGAAGAAGGCTCGAGAGGGCCTTCGGTCAAAAGGACATCTAAACACCAGGTCCGAAGACACGCTTGCTCCCTCTCGTGTAGAGGGATAAGAGGAAGAAGGCGGGGTGACGAGCGGCTCCTCCCACACAAAGAGGAGTGCGGCGTCCGAATACGTCGAGGGGGATCCAGCTCCTTCTACCCCCGAAGAGGCAATGCAGGGCCCTAGTGGCCCTGTTCGATGATGTTCCTGATTCCAACAAGGAATCCGAGGATTTTGAAAGGGTCCCTCGAAGGACCCTCAGGGCGAAACCTCGAGTGCAAAGGTATGGATCCGAAAACCCAACAACCTATCATATTAAGATTCTGTTATTAATGGTTACGCCTTCTTTCCATATTGTAGCCCACCGCCTGCTTTCCTCACCGGTCAAATTTCAGATGGGGCTTTTTGCCGGCCAATCTAACGGGAAGCGGGACCGCTTCACACAACATGCCTCCCCGAGCCATCGAGGAGATACGCGAGGTAGTTTCTCGACAGAATCCCCGGAATCGGAGGCCAGGGCCGGGGGTGATGTCATAATGGCCGAGGCTAACACCTCAGCCGCCAAAGACTAGGAGGACGAATCCCTCCTAGTAAGTAAAGAAGTTGAACCCGGACACACCAGATCTTCTCTTAAGGCAATTTTGGAGACCTCTCAACCTCCGAAACCATCTGCACTAGTTTCTCCGCGAGGAGAAACTGCAATGCCGCACCTAGAGCCATCCACAACACAAAGACCCCAAATCGGGTGTCCAGTCATGATGAAGGGGAGTCTAAACGACTCTTCCATCCCTGAAGAACACCGCACTCTTCTGAGTGTGGTTGTAAATAGTATTTGATGTGTTGATAACGAATTGAAAGAGGCTTTCGACACCCAGCTGAGAGGCTTCAAGGTAATTCACGACCTTTTTCTTACAAAGCAATTGTATTTTATGGGTTTATAAGCAATCCCTGTATTCAGTAGCCCCCGAGCCCTATGTGAGTTTCAAAAACTCATGCGGGGCTCTGCTACTTCTCAAACAACAGCGCCAGAAATTGACACGTTGACGGAGACTTGCTTGCGTTGGTTTTTCCCTTGAAGAGGAAAGGGTGATGCAGAACAGGAGCACTAAGTATTTCCCTCAGTTTAAGAACCAAGGTATCAATCCAGTAGGAGAATCTCGTCAAGTCCAGAGTACATGCACTAACACAAAAGAGCTTGCACCCAACGCTATAAAGGGGTTGTCAATCCATTCAAGATTGATGGCAAAGTGAGATCTGAAGGCGGAAAGTGCAACGGAGTAAAAGAGTAAGGCTGAAAATATGGTGTGAAGTAGACCTGGGGGCCATAGTGTTCACTAGAGGCTTCTCTCAAAATAGCAAATAAAATGGTGGGTGAACAAATTACTGTCGAGCAATTGACAGAACCGCGCAAAGTCATGATGATATCTAAGGCAATGATCATACTAATAGGCATCACGTCCGAGACAAGTAGACCGATACTTTCTGCATCTACTACTATTACTTCACACATCGAACACTATCCAGCATGCATCTAGTGTATTGAGTTCATGACGAACATAGTAACGCCTTAAGCAAGATGACATGATGTATAGGGATAAACTCAAACCAATGATGAAAACCCCGTCTTTTTACCCTTGATGGCAATAGCACGATGCGTGCCTCGCTACCCCTTCTGTCACTGGGTGAGGTCACCGCACGGTATGAACCCAAAACCAAGCACTTCTCCCATTGCAAGAATCATAGATCAAGTTGGCCAAACAAAACCCACAACTCGAAGAGACTTACAAGGATATGAAATCATGCATAAGAGAGATCAGAAGAAACTCAAATAAGATTCATAGATAATCTGATCATAAATCCACAATTCATTGGATCTCGACAAACATGCCGCAAAAGAAGATTACATCGGATAGATCTCCATGAAGATCATGGAGAACTTTGTATTGAAGATCCAAGAGAGAGAAGAAGCCATCTAGATACTAGCTATGGACCCGTAGGTCTATGATGAACTACTCACGCATCATCGGAGAGGTCATGGTGTTGATGAAGAAGCCCTCCCTATCCGAATCCCCCCTCCGGCAGGGCACCAGAACGTGCCCCAGATGGGATCTTGCGGAGACAGAAGCTTGCGGCGGCGGAAAAGTACTTTCGATGATCTCTTGATTTTTTCTGGGATTTTAGGGAATATATAGGCGAAAGACCTAGGGCAGAGGAGGCCCAGGGAGCCCACAAGCCTGGGAGGCGCGCCCCCTGGCCGCGGCTAGGGGGCTTGTGGGGTCCGTGGTGGCCCCCTGCCTTGGTTCTCAAGTTCCCCGGCCGTCTTCTGTTTCGAAAAAAATATTTTTGGAAGTTTCGTTCTGTTTGGACTCCATTTAAAATCCTCCTATGAAAGGGGTCAAAAACATGGAAAAACAGGAACTGACACTTGGCACTGAGTTAATAAGCTAGTCCCAAAAAAGATATAAAAGGCATACAAAACATCCAAAGTTTGACAAGATAATAGCATGAAACCATCAAAAATTATAGATACATTGGAGACGTATCAGGGTCAAAGTAGTGCGGAAAACACACCCATATAATTTGAAAAAGAGTGAGCCATGGCCCCCAAGACTGTGGTGGGACGAGGAAAAGAACCTAGTGGAGGATTTCAAAAAAATTGAATAACTTAGGAGTCTTACACGCATCTCTGAAGGCCTCATCTTCGGCAGCGGCCCCCAACTCCGTAGACTTGGTGGAAATGAATCAGAAGCTGAGGAGCTCCGTGGAATAGCTCGGCCTTCTTAACAAGCGGTTTGATGATGCACAAGTTAAGTCCAAACTGGACTATTTATCATTAATTTCCTCACCAAGGTGAGGTATTCTTATTTGTATCCTTAAATGTGAATTATTTGCATGACATCTATAGCTGTTGTCATGGAGGTCGAGAAGCTCAAGGCCAAGCTGAGTAAAGCAAGGCAGGAGGTTGCCGAACAGAAGGAGGCAACCGAACTGGCGGCTGCCAAATTGTTGACCATGTGCTTTGTCAGTGACAAGCACGGGGCCAGGCCACTTAGGTACAACAAGAGCTCAAGGATGCCGTCACTAAATGTGAGGTCCTTGAGCAGAAAAATATGGAAACATCTTCCAAGGTGTCCTCTGCAACCGGAACACTTCAAGATGGGCGGAAGGAGGCACACATCCATCAGAAGGAGATCCACCAGATCAAGTAGATTACGGATGGTAAGAGATATTTACTGCGGTGTATTTTTGGTAGAAAAAGGTTTGCATTGCTTACTCGAGTATGGCATTCTCGAGGCGTGATTGCAGATCTTTCAAAGAGTGTGGCTGATGCCTCAAAGCATTATGCATCCTAGGAAGGGGATGCCGAGCAAAGGTTGTTCTGGGCGCAATTCCAAGCCCCGGTGCAACCAATCCTTGTCTCCGATGAGATGAAACAACTGATGGAGCTGCACCGGATGGCAGAGGCGCCAATGAAGGATCTCTGCATTAGGCTATGGCCAACAGAGCCGCTGCCAAGCAACTATTTTGGCCTGGTGTAGAAATTGATTGGTGTTGCGTCCCAAATTGACATCGTGAAGTGCTCCATCCGCATAGAGGGAGCTCGAATGGCCTTTGCAAGGACCATGATGTACTGGCCGAAAGTGACACCCACCAAGAGGTCCACCGCACCTTCAATGCCTCGAAACGAACATAGGCGCCTCGATCGTATGTTTCCAATGTTATGAGGGTGCTCGGGCAAAATAATCCTTGTGCCCCAAGGATGTAATCATTTAATGAAAACACTATCATGTATGAGTGGTTGAATCTTTGTATGATACAATATTATATCGCTTTGCATGGTATACCATGTCTTATTTTGTTTTTAATTTTGATTCATGTGCGGTCGTTTTAACTTGAAAGTTTCGAGTCGTTAGGTTTAGCCCCTGGTAGATGCTACCAGGGGTGTTTTCGACTTCCACATTGTTACCATTAGCCAATGTCTTGGAGTCCGAAGGTGGTAGTTGATACGTCTCCAACATATCTATAATTTTTTATGGTTTCATGCTATTATCTTGTCAAACTTTGGATGTTTTGCATGCCTTTTATATATTTTTTGGGACTAACTTATTAACTCAGTGCCAAGTGCCAGTTCCTGTTTTTTCCATGTTTTTGACCCCTTTCAGAGGAGTATTTGAAACAAAGTCCAAACGGAATAAAATCCCCCAAAAGGTTTTTTCCATAACCGAAGAAGATCAGGAGACTTAAGAGCCAAGGCAGGGGGTCCCCAGGGCCCCACAAGCCCCCACCCCGCGGCTAGGGGGGAGGCCGCGGCCCTCAGGCTTGTGGGCCCCCTGGATCTCCTTTGACCTAGGTTTTGCGCCTATATATTCCCAAAAATTCCACAAAAAATCAAGAGATCATCGAAAGTACTTTTCCGCCGCCGCAAGCTTCTGTCTCTGCAAGATCCCATCTGGGCACGTTCTGGTGTCCTGCCGGAGGGGGGATTCGGACACGGAGGGCTTCTTCATCAACACCATGACCTCTCCGATGATGCGTGAGTAGTTCACCATAGACCTACGGGTCCATAGCTAGTAACTAGATGGCTTCTTCTCTCTCTTGGATCTTCAATACAAAGTTCTCCATGATCTTCATGGAGATCTATCCGATGTAATCTTCTTTTGTGGTGTGTTTATCGAGATCCGATGAATTGTGGATTTATGATCAGATTATCTATGAATCTTATTTGAGTTTCTTCTGATCTCTCTTATGCATGATTTCATATCCTTGTAATTCTCTTCAAGTTGTGAGTTTTGTCTGGCCAACTAGATCGATGATTCTTGCAATGGGAGAAGTGCTTGGTTTTGGGTTCATACCGTGCGGTGACCTCACCCAGTGACAGAACGGGTAGCGAGGCACGCATCGTGTTGTTGCCATCAGGGGTAAAAAGATGGGGTTTTCATCATTGGTTTGAGATTATCCCTCTACATCATGTCATCTTGCTTAAGGCGTTACTCTGTTCGTCATGAACTCAATACACTAGATGCATGCTGGATAGCGGTCGATGTGTGGAGTAATAGTAGTTGATGCAGAAAGTATCGGTCTACTTGTCTCGGACGTAATGCCTATATGTATGATCGTTGCCTTAGATATCGTCATGACTTTGCGCGGTTCTATCAATTGCTCGACAGTAATTTGTTCACCCACCGTAATACTTGCTATTTTGAGAGAAGCCTCTAGTGAACACTATGGCCCCCAGGGTCTCCTCCACACTATATTTTCAGCCTTACATTTTTTACTTTGTTGCACTTTCCGCCTTCACATCTCACTTTGCAAACAATCTTGAAGGGATTTACTACCCCTTTAAAGCGTTGGGTGCAAGCTCTTTTGTGTTTGCGCAGGTACTCTGGACTTGACGAGATTCTCCTACTGGATTGATACCTTGGTTCTCAGATTGAGGGAAATACTTACTGCTCCTATGCTGCATCACCCTTTCCTCTTCAAGGGAAAAACCAACTCAAGCTCAAGAGACGACAGAAAGAACTCTGGCACCACTGCCGGGGAAGGACTTTTGTTGACGTAGCAGTAGTGCGGGAGGAAACAAGGCAATCGTACTATGTGGCTTTAATTCTTTCACTTAACCATAGGAGCTTGACTGTGGGGACTAATTAAGAGCCCCCTTGTAGTTTGTGATATTCGGATATACTAATGTGTAAAAAACCATTATCACTTGGTTTTTATAACTCCAAACCTTCCACATAACGTGGTGAACCTCCAGCAGCTCTTAATTTAATACATGTCATTAGATCGGAGATAATTTCTTGCTTATTATAACAATCATTTTTTTGTTTTCTCCGCTAAGGTACTTAACCAAACGACCTAGAAGTACAATCGCAACGGTTCTCACTTTACCCTTTTAGCCAAACAAGCGTAACGTAAAGGGGTAAGCACAGGAGCCGGGTAACCCAACTATTAACCCAAGACATAATTCAGAATCGATGCATATAATGCAATATCCAAGACGCTGCACACACGTAATACAAAGTGGTGTCAGAATGATGCTTAGGGCGAGGGTGATAGCCGAGCCCCCGGTCAATTAGCCATTAGTATCTAATATATGTATCAAACAGACTTGTGCTGGTGTTAAAAAAAGATTGGAAAGGAGGGATAAAGAAGAAGTAAAAATGTCAATAGACCATAAAGAGTGATATTTATTTCCGATTAACTCGTGGTATCTTACCCATACAATCCAAAATTTCCAAGCAACCGTTATGAATACTGAAAATTAATTTACAGAGAAAAGGTTTACATAGGGTCTCTTGTGGATGGCTTGATGTCCTTTATGGTGCCCTGCTGCACTCTGCACCTTTACTCTTCGGGGAGTACTCCTTGATAGGGGTAATAGTTGGTGAGCTAACCTTTAACGGAGGTGGTCTTGAGAAGTCGTCGAAGTGTGGATAGCTTGAGGCGGAGTGTGTCCTTTATGGTACGTGTATTTGTGTGAGTACGTGTAATGACCATAGTTCGGTTATCCGAATACTTAGTCCTGTGTAGTCGATCCCCATAGTTTCCCATGGTATTTTAAGCGTGAAATTCTTCTTCCGAGGCACGTAATTTGCTGCTGGCGGGGCCATGCTATGGGGAGCATATCCCTATTTGGTTTGTGCATGAGAGGGATCCGGGAATTATGGCAAATCCCGAGCTCGTTTCTTTTCACCTCGTTCCTTAAATGTGAGCTGGGACTTTGGAGTCGTATTACCGGCGTGTACTTCGGCTACCAGAGCCGCAGTATGTTCCTCGGTTCGGAGGGATTTCTCTCTGTTACCATTGACGGTAATAACACCCTTGGGTCTTGACATCTTTAGCTTTAGGTATGCATAATGGGAAACGACATTAAAGCGAGCGACCACTCTATGCCGAGGAGTGCATGATACCCATTGCAGAAGGGGACAATGTCGAAGATCAGGTCTTCGCTGCACAAGTTGTCGGGCGAAACAAATACTACTTCCAAAGTTATGGTGCCCGAGCAGCGGGCCTCAATGCCACAAATTATTCCTTTGAAGGTGGTTTTACTGGGTTTGATCCTTGACAGATCGATACCCATTTTTCTCATCGTGTCTGCGTAAATTGTACACTTGTGAGATGGTACCCATCAATAATGGGGTCGAGTCCTAGGGTCGCCGAACCCCTGTGTCGAATACTTTTCGGGTGATACGGGCGGTCATAAGTGATCGGACATTGATGGCTGTTGTGTATCCCTTGCAACGGCGCCAGAAATAGTTGTGTCGATGGCACCAGGAATCCTTCAGCTGCGGCTACGCCTTAAGGGACTTCCTAGGCAAGTATGCAAAGGATTTCCCCCGCGGCCTTGGAGCCTTGCGTTGGTGTTCCCTCGAAGCGGAAAGGGTGATGTAGCACAGCGACGGTAAGTATTTCCCTCAGTTTGAGAACCAAGGTATCAATCCGGCGGAAGAGTATCTCAAGATCCTGCACAAACACAAAAAGCTTGCACCCAACGCTATGAAGGGGTTGTCAATCCCTTATAGATTGTTTGCCAAGTGAGAACTGAAAGTAACAAAGTAACAAAGTAACAAAGCAAAGTAAAAGCAGAGTTGTAAACTATGGATGTGAATAGACCCGGGGGTCGTAGTGTTTACTAGTGGCTTCTCTTATGAAAGCAAGTAGACGGTGGGTGAACAAATTACTGTCGAGCAATTGATAGAACTATGCAGAGGAGTGACGATATCTATGCAATGATTATTTCTATAGGTATCACGTCCGAAACAAGTAGACTGATACTTTCTGCATCTACTACTATTACTCCACACGTCGACCGCTATCCAGCATGCATCTAGTGTATCAAATCCATAAGAACAGAGTAATGCCTTAAGCAAGATGACATGATGTAGAGGGATAATCTCAAACCAATGATAAAACCCCCATCCTTTTACCCTTGATGGCAACTGCTTGATGTGTGCCTTGCTGGCCCTACTGTCACTGGGAAAGGTCACCACATGGTAGAACCAAAACCAAGCACTTCTTCCATTGCAAGAATCATAGATCTAGTTGGCCAAACAAAACCCAAGACTCGGAGAGACTTACAAGGATATCAAATCATGCATATAAGAAATCAGCAAAGACTCAAATATATATCATAGATAATCTGATCACAAGTCCACAATTCATCGGATCTCGACAAACACACCGCCAAAGAAGATTACATCGGATAGATCTCCATGAAGATCATGGAGAACTTTGTATTGAAGATCCAAGAGAGAGAAGAAGCCATCTAGCTACTAACTACGGACCCGTAGGTCTGAAGTGAACTACTCACGAGTCATTGGAGGGGCGATGATGATGATGAAGAAGCCCTCCACCTCCAAAGTCCCCTCCGGCAGGGTGCCGGGAAGGGTCTCCAAATGAGATCTCACGGAAACGGAAGCTTGCGACGGCGGAAAAGTATTTTCGAGGCTCCGCTGATTTTTTGCGAAATATTTGGGAATATATAGGCGCAAGACCTAGGTCAGGGGGCGGCCAGGGAGGCCACAAGCCTGCCCACCGCCGCCTCCCCCCTGGTGGCGGAGTGGGGGCTTGTGGGCTCCCTGGAGCCCACCTAGCTTGGCCCAAAAGTCCCCTGGACTTCTTCCGTTTGGGAAAAAATCATTTCGGGGTTTTTCTTCCGTTTGGACTCCGTTCCAAAATCAGATCTGAAAAGAGTCAAAAACACGAAAAAATAGGAACTGGGACTTGGCACTGAATCAATAAGTTAGTCCCAAAAAGGATATAAAAAGGTACATAAAACATACAAAGAAGGCAAGATAACAGCGTGAAACCATCAAAAATTAGAGATATGTTTGAGACGTATCAGACATGCCGGCCATGGGTTCTACTTCACGGCTACTAGTTCTATGGCGTATACACCCCGAAGTGCTCGTTTACTCTCCTTTTAGGTATGTGTATGACATAGATCATGTTCACAGTTTTCACCTCACGGGGAAATTGCTTTTGGCCCCTGTTGTTCTGCCGAGGCTCTTCGTTCTCCTTGCAATGGGTACTCTTGCCGTGGTCCTCAGCTATATAATTGCTCGCTTGCTTGATTACCCAATAGTTACGGTTGGTGTGAGTAGCGGGCTTATTCGGAGTGTCGTGGATCTAGCAGGGCTTGTCCAGTATTTTGTCTAGTGCAGTCGGTCCATCCCAATTCCCCTTAGAGGATTTCTTCCATGGTCCAGACGTGGAGTTGCTAAATCCGGCATTGTGCCTACGCTCGTGTCTTCTATTTTTTTGCCATAGTGCCTACGCTTGTTCTTGTTACGCCGTGGCTTCCCGTTACCGTCACGAACTTTGTACGTGCCGAGTTTTGCACGAGGATTGTTCCATCGGGCTAGCCAACTGTCCTCGCCCACGCAAGAGCGGGTCATAAGGGACGTAGGGGCTGCCATTGTTCTTGGCCTATCTTGCCCGAGCGTCCGGGCTAGCCATTGATCCCGAATGTTACTTTGGAAGGAGGCAAGTGCCTCAGCGTCTGAATAATCGACGATTTGATTTTTCTTTGTGAGGAACCGATTCCAAAACTACCGAGATGGTGCACCGGCCTATTGGACAATGTGACTCAAGTCATCGGAGCCTGGCGGCCGGACATAGGTGCCTTGAAAATTAGCTCCTCGTAAAGCATTTTCGAGCTCTTCCCAGCTCCCAATGGAGTTTTTGGAGAGGCTATTCAGCCAATGCTGTGCTGGTCCTTCGAGCTTTAATGGTAAATATTTTATGGCGTGGAGGTCATCACCTCGGACCATATGTATGTGGAGAATAAAATCTTCAATCCACATGGTTGGGTCCGTTGTCCCGTCGTATTTCTCTATGTTAACGAGTTTGAACCCTTCAGGGAATTGGTGCCGCATGACTTCATCCATAAAGCACATTGGGTGGGCAGCGCCTCTGACCCGGGCCAAATCATGACGGAGGTTGGATGAAGTCCTATTCTAGGGTGTCTCCCGGACTCAATCATGATGATTGAAGCAAGCTTGGTATGCGTCCCGTCTAACGGGAGTGCGTCCTATGGACGCATAGATGGATCTTGTCTATCATGCTTTACCGTTCAAGTTGTGTTGTAGGTCCGACAGGTCTCCGGGCTGCACCGGATCCTTCCCTCATGTGTGAGGGTGTTCGAGCTGTTCCGTGGCGTATCTAGTCATCATGTCCCGGCCTCGAGGGGGACAGTCTGGCCGATCGCCCTAAATGCGTCTAGGAAGTGTGGGCTCAAAGGCTTTGTCCTCGAATTCTGGCAATAATCGATGACGCCGGTAACTTTTATTTTGTCCCTGCTATTCCTTGTCATACCCTTCCTCGACGGCTAGTATTTGGGTCCATCTGTCATTGATGGAGTCTTGTTCGGCCTTGAATTGTTGTTTTTTTATCTTGAGGCTCCGGGCAGTGGCTATTAGTTGTCGCTTGAATCGTTTGTCATCCAATGGGTCTTCGGGGACAATGAAATCCTTGTCTCCGAGACTACACTCTTCTGAAAGAGGGAGGTAGTTGCTATCCTCGGAATCGTCGAGGTCCTTGAACTTATCCAGGTCCGTGTGTCCCTCCGAATCATCAAACCTATGTTCGGGAGTAGCGGGATCAATGGGGTTCTCTGGGTCATCCGGTGTGGCATTTTCGTTGGTTTCAGTATTGCTATCCTTGCCCTTACGTGCCTTAGGCTTTTTGTGATGCCAGTGCCTTTGGGGTTCATCGCGACTGCTTTTATTAGGGGTATCGTCATCTCCCTTCCATATGGTGTTATCCTGCTTAGGGGTGTCCACCATGTACACATCATAGGTGGAGGTGTCGGTCCAACGTCCCGTCGCGGGAGGAGCCGATGTATCGACATCCATAAATATGTCTTTGGCCTCGTCCAAAGAGAAGTCCAACATATCCGTTAAGTCATCGATAGTGACTACTAAGTGGGAGGTAGGCGGGAAATAAAGTTCCCTGTGTCTCGGCTTGAAGCCAAAATGATTGTAGATTGGGGTCGTGACGTCTGAGATGTCCATAATTTGTGTCCGCACAAACGTTTTGTTTGATAGCGAGAGATTGGCTAGACTAGTCCTCGGGGCTTTGGTGGGGTTTATCTTCGGTGCGACACTACACGGAGTGTGCTCGGACAAGGTTTACCCCTGATTCTCAAAAGCAATGGTCACATCTGTGCTTAAGGCTGGATCTAGAGTAGGCATCATCCCAGACGCGAGATCGGGGAGGGGACTCGATGTCAAGGCTTAGGGGTTTTCAGGCTTTTTGGCCGAAGCTCAGATCCCAGCGAGGACCATATCACCTTGGGGATCAGCGACGTAATCTAAGTCATCGAACTTGATTCCCTCGCCTGGGGCGAACCCGTCGATCTGGCCGTGGTGACAAGCTACTTTGACATGCAGGACAGTTTTGCCTAACGCAAAGAGTTGTCCTGGGACAAAGATATCCTCGGTGCTCATGCCTTCGCTGGCAACCAAGCGAGCCATTTATCCTTCTAATGATCCTTTAGTGGAACTCTCAATGAAAACACCAATGTCGGTGTCAAAACCAGCTAATCTCGAGTAGGGGGTCCAAAGTATGGATCTTGGATCGATCAGTAACAAGAGACAAAGGCGACGGTGTTTGCCCAGGTTTGGGCCCTCTTGATGGAGGTAAAACCCTACGTCATGCTCTTGTTTATATTGATGGTGGAGTATCAAGTACAAAGTTGATATAGCTCGAGATCATATGTTGTGGTCTAAACCCTATGAGCAGTGAACTTAATTTGTCCTATGAACTAAAGCTCCCCGGTTTATATCATTGTTGAGGAGATCGTTAACTCGTAGTTGCTCGATTGGCTCGCGAGTAGGGGATTAATGGGCTAATCGGCAAGTTAATCGGCCATTTAATCAATTAATCGGGCGATTTTTTGGTTTATCGGCAACTCGGTGACCCTATGATTAGGGATTAATCGACAAGTTAACTGGTTAATCGGATGAATTCTTGAACAGGGGTTTATATAGATACGAGGGGTGCTTGGGATACACACTGTCAGTTACATGAGGGAGGAAGCATGCTGATCACCACGTGGACTTGGAATGGATGCTAAGTTTTCGGAAGAATCCGTCTTGAATACATCATCACTTTGTTTATCCGGAGTCCAATAATGACAATAGAACGACCCACTAGTCCGGACCATAGAAATGGGTAAGCGTCCCAAGGACATCTTAGTCCCGGACTCCCTCAAGTATACTTAAGTTGCACACATTTATTTACAACAGTAAAACTGCACCCAAACCGAGCCCTCTCACGAACTGATAACTTCTGGCCATCCATTTACGTAATCTGGCTGACCTGGATTGTTAAATGTGTTGTAGATTTCGACCTTCACTGCAAAAACATTCCCTGGCCCATCTGTCCAAAAGGGTTACTACTCCAGAAAAAAAAAATCTAAGGTGTGTGATTCTTTGGGCCTTTCTTGCTGGCCCGTAGGCTCCACCGCTCGACCGAGCAGCTGCGGGTGATCGTTTTCCGAGGGGGTCCAGCCCATGCATGCGATGCAGGTGACACGGGTGGCTTGATCTAGCCGAGAGATTGACGCTTCATGTGATAGAAACTGCTCCATTAAAACTTCAAAGAGGCATTCACACGAGATAAATACATAAGTGGTCGTTAAAGTTGAAGTGGAAACACATTATGGTTAGTGAACTTCAGAATAAACATAATACGATCATTGAATATGAGTTGCGGTGATTATACGGTCACTGGTTCACCGTAGAGCTCCGTATTTTGTCTGGTTGACTAGTCAAACAGTCTATATGGCACCTCTATCTCCTTGACATTTTATCGAACATGTAGCGGGCGCGAGAGCCTGCACTGTGTCAGAAAATCACTCTTGCTCTCTCGCTCTCTGAAGGGGCTCACGCAGAGATGAACACTGAGTTTTTTGCGTCGCGTAATGCTCTGCGACTTTTCTCTTTTTCATTCCCTCTTATTAACTTTCAAGTAAGAAGAAGTGGCCGGTAGAGATCCTACCTCGGCGCCACGATCTGGCTCACGCTCGCGCCATCCCACGAGCACCAAGACCGGGTCCTTAGCCCTACATGCACGGCACGCACAGGCGCGGCTTGTGCCTAACTGAACTTAACTGAAAACAAGGAAAAGAAAGCTGCTAAGCTACTGCTATCAACGACTAGATTAAGTTGTCAACAAATCACCCCCTAATCTTGTCGTTGCTGGTTTATTTCCTAAGAACTTCAGTCATGCCGATCCTCCTCCTCATCTCTTGGAACGCGAGTCGTCCAAGTCCTTTCGTCAGAGTATCAGCAAGTTGGTCATTGGTTCGAACGTAGTCGATGTCTATCTTTCCCTCCTCCACGCACTCCCGAATGAAGTGGTACCGGATGTCGATGTGCTTGCTCCGCTCGTGGAAGACGGGATTCTTCGACAGAGAGATCGCCGATTTGTTGTCGACGAACAGTTTTGGCGCCACTGTCTCCACGTTCAGCATCTCGCCGAGGAGCCGTGCTAGCCAAATCCCTTGACATGCAGCAGTAGTGGCAGCAACATACTCGGCCTCGCACGAGGAATGGCCACCACCCGTTGCTTCTGCGACTGCCAGCTAACGGGGCTCTCACCAAGGAAGAAGAAGGTGACAGTCGTGCTCTTCCGATCAACAATATCCCCGGCATGATCGGCGTCACTGAACCCTGTCAGCTTTGGCTTGCCATTCCCGCGCTTGAATGCGCATCCATACTCCAGCGTTCCTGCTATAGAGTGCAGCAGGTTCTTCACCGCGGCGTAATGATCTGCAGCAGGGGCCTCCATAAACCTGCTCAGATAACCCACCGCAAAACTTATGTCTGGCCTTGTATGCGTCAGGTACCGCAAACCTCCGATGATGCTCCGGTAATACGTAATGTCCACTGCATCCCCGACGCCATCTTTGCTCAGCTTCAGTCTTGGTTGAATCGGTGTGCTGAGGGAGTTGCAGTCTGCCAGCCCAGCCCGCTCCAACAGCCGTTTGGCATACGCCGTCTGACAGAGCGTGATCCGATCGCGCTCCTGGTGGATTTCAATGCCAAGATAAAAACTGAGCTTGCCCAAGTCACTCATGCGGAAGAGCTTTGTCATCTGCTGCTTGAAAGTCGTGATCTCCACCAAACTCACGCCGGTGATGATGAGATCATCCACATATACCCCAACGAGCAGCAGTGAACTTCCCGTGCCCCGCCTGTACACAGCGTGCTCTGACGGACAGCGCTCGAAGCCGAGTGTGATCAGACTGTCATCCAGCTTCGTGTTCCACACCCTTGGAGCTTGGCGCAGTCCGTACAGGGCCTTGCGGAGGCGCAGCACCTTGCCTTCTTCTCCGATCTGAACGTATCCCGGGGGTTGCTGCACATACACCTCCTCAAGCAGATCGCCGTTCAAGAACGCTGACTTCACGTCCATGTGATGCACCTGCCAGTCGTGGTGCGCGGCGAGGGCGATCAGTAAGCGCACCGAGTCCATGCGTGCGACCGGCGCGAACACTTCCTCATAGTCGATCCCTTGCCGCTGCACATAACCCTTTGCAACCAACCTCGCCTTGTGCTTGACGACGGCCCCCTGAGCGTCCTTCTTCAGTTTATACACCCACTTCAAACCGATGGCGTGGTGCCCAGGCGGGAGCTGACACAACTCCCAGGTGTGGTTGTCCACGATGCTCTGCATCTCCTCGTCCATGGCGTCGCACCAGCCCTTCACAGCTTTCGCCTCGTTGTAGGACGCTGGTTCTTCTGCAGCTAGCAGACATGAAAGCTGCCCTTCCTCCTCGGCGAACAGGACGTAGTCAGCCAACTGTGTGTTCGGCTGCACAATACCTTCCTTGGCGCGGGTGTGCATGGGATGCACGTTGATCGCTGCCGCCTGTCCACCACCCGTCTCCCAGCCCTGCTCAGCGGACTCAGGCGACGATGGCGTTTGCATGCTCGAGGACGTGGGCGTTGCAGCAGCAGTATAGGGTGACACAGACGGCATCGGTGTCGTTGGCTCCGCGTCGAAGGTGTCCGTGGTGACCGCTGGCCAGTACGCCTCCTCGATGACAAAGGACCCCTGCACAGGTGCTGGCTCGTCTGCTCCCTCGGGCTTGCTCCAGTCCCAAGCGGTTTTCTCGTCGAAGACGACATCCCTGGAGACGTGCACCTTCCCTGTCGCCGGATGATACACCCGGTACGCTGCAGTGCCAGGCTCATACCCGAGCAGCACCATAGGTTGGCTTCTGTCGTCCAGCTTCTTTGCATTTGGGCGCGTCACTTTGACGTGGGCGATGCACCCAAACGCTCGGAGATGATGGACGGCAGGTCGCTTGCCGCACCACGCCTCGTACGGCGTCATCTTGGCCACGCTCTTGGTCGTGGAGCGGTTGAGCAGGTACACAGCTGTGGTGACTGCCTCTCCCCAGAACCGCCCAGGGACGCCCTTTGCCTTTAGGAGAGTGCGGGCCATGCCGACGACGGTCTGATTCCGCCGCTCGACCACGCCGTTTTGCTGGGGTGAGTAAGGGGCCGTAAGCTGTCTCTTCACCCCCTGATCCACGAAGTGCTTCCCGAGGCTGGTGGTGGTGAACTCGCCTCCGCGGTCCGTGCGCAGTGCCTTCAGACGGCGCCCTGACTCAAGCTCTGCAGCCGCCTGGAACTGCTTCAGTACAGTTCCTGCTTCGTCCTTGGTCGCGAGGAGCCGCAGCCACATGAACCTGCTCTTGTCATCAACCAGCAGCAGGAAGTAGCGTTTCCCCCTCGGCGTAGGGGGAGAGATTGGGCCGCAGATGTCTGCGTGCACCAGCTCGAGCACCGTCTCCGCACGGTTCAGTGCCTGGTGTGGGAACGACGTGCGTCGCTGCTTGCCGGCGAGACACGCCTCGCAGACGCGGTCCGCCTCGTTGATCGGAGGCAGGCCGCGCACCATTTCCTCGCGGGCGAGGCGTCGCAGGGCCTGGAAGCCGATGTGGCCGTACCGCGCGTGCCACCGCCACGCGTCCTCGCCGCCGTGCACTGCCAGACACACGGGGCGCGCCAGGTTTAGATGCAGCACGTACAAACGCCCCTGTGTGCGCGGAGCGCGTGCGATCAGCCGCCCGTCCGGGTCTCGCAGCTCCAGGACGCCGTGGTTGATGCGGGTGTCGTAGCCGATCTCGTCCAGTTGGCCGACGCTGACGATGTTGCTTTGCAGCCTCGGGATGAAGTATACCTCCGACAGAACAAGGTGCTCGCCTGTGCGGCTCTCGAAGAGGATCGTTCCCCTCCCCTCGATCTGCACCGCCGAGCTGTCGCCGAGCTTGACCGAGCCAGGAACGCCGGTGTCGAGGTCGAAGAAGATGTCCCTGCGTCCGGACATGTGATTGCTGGCTCCCGTGTCCAGGAACCAGGACGTGTCGCAGTCCTCCCCTGCTGTAGCGATGTGTGCCTGGGAGCGCTCCTCGCTCAGCAGGACATGTTCGTTGGCGCCCTCAGAAACGGAGAGCGCGCAGATGCTCACGAGGAAGAGCGCGGACTCCTTCGGCTCCTCCTCCGTTTGCGTCAGGTTGACGCGTTCCTTGCGCTCACGGCGAGGCTCGGGACAGTCCCTAGAGATGTGATTCGCGTACTTGTTACAGTTGTAACATTTTACCTTGGACATGTCGCGACCACCCCCGGACTCCCGCTTGCTCTGCTCGCCGGCACGCCTAGTGCCCTGCGGCTGCTTGCCCTTGTTCTTGCCCCCGGCGGAGTTGGAGCCCTTCCCCTTCTCCCTTTGTTTGGCGCGCGCGAGCCACTCCTGCTCCGTGAGGAGGAGCTCGCCGCCGTGGTTCGGGGTGGTGATGGAGCAGCGCTCAGTGGCCGATCGAAGTCGCCCGATCAGCTCCTCCACTGACATGTTGTTGAGGTCCAGCAGCGTCTCAATCGAACACGCGATCTGGGCGTACTACGCGGGTACCTCGCGCAGAAACTTCTGCACCACCTTGATCTCCTCGACCGTGTCGCCGAGCGAGCGGAGGTTGTTGACGATGCCCGTAATCCGCATGCCGAAAGCGTCGAGCGACTCACCTTCCTTGAAAGCGATCTGCTCGAACTCCTTGCGCAGCCGCTGTGCCGTCGCCTCCCGCACGCGGTTCACACCCACGCGCATCATGCGGATCGCCTCCCACGCCTGGTGCGCGGTGTCCTTGACGGCGAGCGCCGGCGTCATCTCGGGCGGCGCTGCCCGGATCAGCGCCGAGAGTGCCGCCATGTCTTCCCTGTCGCCCGGCTCGCCCATGCCGGACACGGCCTCCCAGAGACCCTGCGCCCGCAGGTTTATTTTCATGACGAGGGCCCACTCGATGTAGTTCGTCGCCGTCAGTGTGGGGTAGACGATGTTGCTGCCGTAGTTGGAGCGATCCTGCACCACGCGCTCGTGGACGATGACCTCGTTGCCGCCGCGCCTGACGACGCTGCGGCCACGGCTCCGCCCGCGTGGCCGCGCCGCAGCCCCGTCCGTGTCGCCTACAGGACCGTGTCCACCGCCCGGTCCGTCGGGTGGCGTCGACGGCGTGCGTGCGCCGCCGTTGGACATGGTCGCCTTGGATCGAAGGTGGCTCTTGATACCAAATGTCAGAAAATCACTCTGGCTCTCTCGCTCTCTGAAGGGGCTCGCGCAGAGATGAACACTGAGTTTTTTGCGTCGCGTAATGCTCTGCGACTTTTCTCTTTTTCATTCCCTCTTATTAACTTTCAAGTAAGAAGAAGTGGCCGGTAGAGATCCTACCTCGGCGCCACGATCTGGCTCACGCTCGCGCCATCCCACGAGCACCAAGACCGGGTCCTTAGCCCTACATGCACGGCACGCTCAGGCGTGGCTTGTGCCTAACTGAACTTAACTGAAAACAAGGAAAAGAAAGCTGCTAAGCTACTGCTATCAACGACTAGATTAAGTTGTCAACACACTCATCTGACACTACGAGTATATCAACGACTAGATTAAGTTGTCAACACACTCGTCTGACACTACGAGTAGCACCATTGAAAGCCACGACCCACACATCACTATGGCGCAGGCGGAGAGCGAGCACATGCGCATGGTCATGTTCCCGTGGCTAGCGCATGACCACATCAACCCGTACCTCGAGCTGGCCAAGAGCCTCATCGCCAGTGCCTCCGACGACCACCACCTCGATGTCGTCATCCACCTCGTCTCCATGCCGGCCAACCTCACACACCATCGAACAGACAGGATCAGGCTTGTCGAGCTTCACCTGTCGGTGCTCCCTGACCTCCCGCCCACTCTGCACACCACCAAGGGCCTCCCCGCCCGCCTCATGTCGGTCCTCAAGTGCGTTTGGGACCTCGTCGCGCCATCCTTCGGCGCGCTCCTCGTAGAGCTCAACCCGGACATCCTCGTCTACGGTGCGCTCCTCGACAGTTGAAACCAACAACGATGACCCCACACTGCATGACTGTGTGGCTACTAAACCACGAGCACGACGACCACCCGGCCCGCCCCGTCCCGACATGAGTCGTCGCTTGCGCCCTCCCGCCACCTCCAGGTACAGCAACCATCCACCGCCCCTGCCCCACCCCACCCCCTCCATGCCGCCAGTAGGCACCACCACGCCCTCCTCGCAACCACCGCCGTTGTTGTCACGACAGTGCTTCTCCTGCTCCTGCTCATCCCCTCCCCGCGCTCGACCTGTGCCGTTAGTGACGGCGCCCCCACAATGTTCTTCTCCCCGCCCGCGCGCCCGTTGCGCCGCTACTCCCGCTGCGCGTTACGCCGCGCCACTAGTGGGTTTCACCCCTCCCGCCTCCTCGATCGCGACGCCGCCTCGCCGGTCTACCTCGCCACCTTCCCCAACGGCTCCCTCGCCGCCGTCAAGACATGTGCTTCGTCGCACGAGCTCCACGTGCTCGCCTCGCTCCTGCTCGACTCCCCGCACCTCGTCTTCCTCCTCGGGTACGTTGGCTCTGACACCAATGGCCAACCCCTGCTCCTCGTCTTCGAGTACCTCCCGCAGGGTCCCTCGAGGCGACACGAAGGAGGTGACCCATATGCGGGAGTGGTAGAAGGAAGAGTTCTTCAAGAAGATGAGCAAGAAAGTCAACCGCACCATCGACAAGCAGCGCGTGGGCAGCGTTCGCAAGCCATGGCTTCGGTCGAACAACGTGAACACCAACAATGTCAACAAAGATGGCAACACCGAATGAAGCTCTCTGGACATGAGCTTCTGGAGGAGCCGAAAGAGGAGCTGGCGGCACGGCCAGTCCGTCGGGAGCGGCGACATGCACCGCTTGAATTGTACGCCCATGGTTGTTGGCGAAACGCACACGTTGCAACTCTCGGGCGCCCGCTAGGTGTTTGATAAAATGTCAAGGAGATAGAGGTGCCACGTAGACAACTTGACCAGTCAACCAGACAAAATACAAAGCTCTACGGTGGACTAGTGACACTATAATCACCGCAACTCATATTCAATGACCGTATTGAGCGTATTCTGAAGTTCAGTGATCATAGTGTGCTTCCACTTCAACTTTAATAACCACCGATGTATTTATCTCCATTCACAGTTTAGTTTCTATTCACACATTCATGGCGGTTGATGTGCCGATCGTTTCTGCTGTCGATCGGTGCAGGTACGTGTATTTATGCTTCCTCCCCTACCACTTTTCACTCATCATTTCCGCCCCTTAACCTCCTGAAGAAGATTCCATCAAATCTAACGTGTGTACCAGAAATGACTAGGATCCAGGTGATGCGGAGCGAGGCAGTGTGAAGCGGAACTATGCGGGGTGATGCAGTGGCAACCGGCCGAGATAAGTGACATGGTACGGGCCGTGCGAAGCGAAGCGGACAAGGTCTCAATGGTCGATGCAGGGAAGTTCATGCGCCGTTTATCAATAGATTTGTCAAGCTAACATATGTTTTCTTTAATGTGGGAGCAGTGGAGGCACGATACAACTTTGCAATCCTAAGGTGCTATCTGCATATTTTTCCTCACCATTACCATTCTCCATTTGATTAGTTCAATTTGTCCTTATTCCGAAATCTGTTTTTTCTTTTCCTTTTTTTGTTGTAAGTTATGGTATATTGCTTTGGGGACTATTGGAGGCTGGTTCTGGATTTTTTTTGGAAGAGATATTCATACATTGATTATATGCAATGACAATTGGGTTAGTTAACGTGGAATGCTAAGTCAAGATGAGTTCCTTGTCCACTATATGTCTCTATACCGTCGTCTGTACAATTTATACTGAATGATCCGTGCTACTGCCGTTAAATTTTTGCAGCTTTAAAATTCTATAGACAAGTTGTTTGATGTAAGTCCAACTAGGCTGGAAATCATTGTTATTGAAGTAATATATGAACATTTATTACCATATTTTGTAATTTTGTAGTTGAAGCGGTTCCTCAAGATTAGACTAATTTGTATGTGTCACATTCATAGATGTAGCATAGTTTCTTTATATCCTTGACATCATAGCCCATTTTGTGTTTAAAAGGCCATATAATATAATAAGGGATCATTATTCTACGGGTCAAAAAATATCCTTTGGAGATAACGTCGTAGGAAGAAGAAGCATCACCAGAATATTTCTGTTATCTCCGTGAAAGTTTTCACAAACTATTCAATACCCCACGAAATGAATCTCAAGTATTTAAATTTCATATTTTTATCATGTGAAGCATTATTATTATATCTTTGTTTTTTTTCATACCACTTCTGATGCTTGAAAATCTATAATTTTTTACTGATGTCCTAACTTTGCTTTCAAACATTGATTGGGCTCAAATACCTACTTGGCTTTCTTAGTGCGATGAAATGGGTTTGAGACATGACCTCTCATGATGTTTCTAAACATTCTTTCTTCAAGTGTCTTCATGTTGTGGGCATATGCAATCCTACTATTGTGCTCTATATTGATATCTAACTTCAAAGCTTAGTGTTTTTGCTTCAAACATTTGGAAATAACTTATAAAACTAATATCAAGCTCCAATATAGTTCAAATACTATAGTTGTTTGAGCCAACACAAAATACCTTGAAGATACATGTTCATGTAAATTAAACTTCCATATTTCGTGTGTCCACATATCAACATAATTTGTATCATTATATCACAAAATGGATGGATGTGGCAATGCGCATCATCAATGATCTAGTGGATGTTAAGTTAGCTGGCAATGCAGCCAAGTTCCACACACACACACGCATGTTGAGTTCATTGGCCAAGTTGGACATGTGTGCAACTAGGTGCCTCGAATATCTTGTCATCTTGCATGTAGTATTGATGGAAGTTATACGACATGCATATTAAGTTGTATGTGTAGCCATTCTAACTTGGCAAGAAGTTTTCATACAAGTTTTACATTTTTATTTTTTATTATCGGTAGGAAGTTTGTAGAATCGTTAAGTATATGTAGAGGGGGTTGCTACTGCAACAAAAGACCTTCCAACGGCGCCAAAAATAGGCACGTCGACGGGAGAATACTTGGCTTGATCTATCTGCTGCGGCTACGCCTTAAGGGACTTCCTAGGCAAGTGTGCAAAGGTTTCCCCCGTGGCCTTGGAGCCTTGCGTTGGTGTTCCCTCGAAGCGGAAAGGGTGATGTAGCGTAGCGGTGGTAAGTATTTCCCTCAGTTTGAGAACCAAGGTATCAATCCAGTGGAGGAGTATCTCAAGATCCTGCACAAACACAAAAGCTTGCTCCCAACGCTATGAAGGGGTTGTCAATCCCTTATAGATTGTTTGCCAAGTGAGAACTGAAAGCAACAAAGTAACAAAGCAAAGTAAAAGCGGAGGTGTAAACGATGGATGTGAATAGACCCGGGGGCCGTAGTGTTTACTAGTGGCTTCTCTCATGAAAGCAAGTAGACGGTGGGTGAACAAATTACTGTCGAGCAATTGATAGAACCGCGCAAAGTCGTGACGATATCCATGCAATGATTATTTCTATAGGCATCACGTCCAAAACAAGTAGACCGATACTGTTTGCATCTACTACTATTACTCCACAAGTCGACCGCTATCCAGCATGAATCTAGTGTATTAAGTCCATAAGAACAGAGTAACGCCTTAAGCAAGATGACATGATGTAGAGGGATAATCCCAAACCAATGATAAAAACCCCCATCTTTTTACCCTTGATGGCAACTACTTGATGTGTGCCTTGTTGCCCCTACTGTCACTGGGAAAGGTCACCACATGGTAGAACCCAAAACCAAGCACTTCTCCCATTGCAAGAATCATAGATCTAGTTGGCCAAACAAAACCCAAGACTCGGAGAGACTTACAAGGATATCAAATCATGCATATAAGAAATCAGCAAAGACTCAAATATATATCATAGATAATCCGATCACAAATCCACAATTCATTGGATCTCGACAAACACACCGCCAAAGAAGATTACATCGGATAGATCTCCATGAAGATCATGGAGAACTTTGTATTGAAGATCCAAGAGAGAGAAGAAGCCATCTAGCTACTAACTACGGACCCGTAGGTCTGAAGTGAACTACTCACGAGTCATTGGAGGGGCGATGATGATGATGAAGAAGCCCTCCAACTCCAAAGTCCCCTCCGGCAAGCTGCCGGGAAGGGTCTCCAGATGAGATCTCGCGGAAACGGAAGCTTGCGGCGGCGGAAAATTATATTTCGAGGCTCCCCTATTTTTTTGCGGAATATTTGGGAATTTATAGGCCAAAGATCTAGGTGAGGGGGTGGCCAGGGAGGCCACAAGCCTGCCCACCACCGCCTCTCCCCTGGTGGCGGAGTGGGGGTTGTGGGCTCCCTGGAGCCCACCTGGCTTGGCCCAAAGGCCCCCTGATCTTCTTCCGTTCGGGAAAAAATCATTTCGGGGTTTTTCTTCCGTTTGGACTCCGTTCCAAAATCAGATTTGAAAAGAGTAAAAAACACGGAAAAAACAGGAACTGGCACTTGGCACTGAATTAATAAGTTAGTCCCAACAAAGATATAAAAGGTACATAAAACAACCAAAGAAGACAAGATAACATCGTGAAACCATAAAAAATTATAGATACGTTTGAGACGTAACAAGCATCCCCAAGCTTAACTCCTGCTCGTCCTCGAGTAGGGAAGTGATAAGAATGAATTGTTGATGCTTTCATGCTACCTAGCATAGGTGTCCTTTGTAATTCCTCTTATGTGACGTGAATGTTCAAATCCATTAGATTCAAAACAATAGTTTTCTATTGACGTGGAAACAATAATAATTCAAGCAAACTAGCAAAGTAATCATCAACTTTCAAAATAACAAGGCCAAAAGAAAGTTATCTCTACAAAAGCATATAGTGTTGCTATGCTCTATCATCATTGCACAACGAATTTAAATCTTGCACAACCCCGGTATTGGCCAAGTAATTGTTTCACACCTTTACTTTCTCAAACCTTTTCAACTCTCACGCAATACATGAGCGTGAGCCATGGTTATAGCACTATAGATGGTGTGGAATGTACTGGAGGTTGCAAGACAAAAAGGAGAAGATAGTCACATTAACTAGGCATATCAATGAGTTGTGGAGATGCTCATCAATATATATCAATGTGAATGAGTAGGGATTAACATACAACTGATGCACTAGAGCTATGAGTATGTGAAAGCTTTTAAAGAAAACTAGTGGGTGTGCATCCAACTTGCTTGCTCACGAAGACCTAAGGCAATTTTGAGGAAGCCTATCATAGGAATATACAAGCCAAGTTATATAATGAAAATTTCCCACTAGCTATATGGTGGTGACAAAACGAGAGACTCTCAATCATGAAGATCATGGTGCTTAATATGCACAAGTGTGGAAAAAGTGGTAGCATAGTCCCTTCTCTATTTTTCTCTCATTTTTTTTATTTTGGTGGGCTCTTTGGCCTCTTTTTTCGGTGGGCTTCTTTGTCCTCTTTTATTTCCTCACATGGGACAATGCTCCATTAATGATGATCATCACACTTTCAACTCAAAACTTAGAGTAACAGTGACTCTATATGGAATGCCTTCGGTAGTGTACTGTGACAATGATCTAGCATGGCATAGACATCAATGAAAACATCATGCTAGCTATCTTACGATCATGCAATGGCAATGTAGACGTGGTGGCACATGTCATGGTGGTAGTTGCATGGCAATATATCTCGGAATGACTTTAAAAAAGCCATAGTAGGTAGGTATGGTGGTTGTTTTGAGGGAGGCTAATGGTGGGTTTTGTGCACCGGCGAAATTTGCACGGCACTAAGAAGATAGTGATGGTGGAAGGTGAAAGTGCATCTAAACCATGGACTCAACATTAGTCATGAAGAACTCATATACTTGTTGCAAAAGTTTTATTAGTAATCGAAACAAAGCATTCAACACATACTCCTAGGGGAAGGGTTGGTAGGTATAAACCATCGCGCGATCCCGACCGCCATGCAAAGGATGACAACCAATAGACTAATCATGCTCAGATTTCATCACATAGTGGTTCACCATACATGCATGCTACGGGAATCACTAACTTCAACACAAGTATTTCTAGATCCACAACACCTTACTTGCATGACTTCAATATTATCATAACCACAACTCAAAACTAATTAAGATGAATCAAACTTCTCTAACTATTCAATGCACATGAAGGTGGAAGTTTTCGTATCCCTTTGGATAACTACCCCTTTTGAGACTACTTTCAAAGCATAGATCAACTACCAAGCCACGCACCGCTGTGCTCTAAAAGATATAAGTGAAGCACATAGAGCAAAAGTATCTAGCTCAAAAGATATAAGTGAAGCACATGTGAGCTGAATTGTCTACCAAAATATATAAGTGAAGCTCGACAAAATCACGGTGTGTGCATGTATCTCTCTCTAGGTGTGCAGCCAGGATGATTGTGACACAACAAAAATAAAAGACTCCTACGATACAAGACGCTCCAAGCAAAAACACATAACATGTGGTGAATAAAAATATGGACCCAAGTAACGTTACCGATGGATTGAAGACGAGAGAGGGGATGCCTTCCCGGGGCATCCCCAAGCTTAGGATTTTACGGCATCCTTGAATCTCTTGGGGTGCCTTGGGCATCCCCAAGCTTGGGCTCTTGCCACTCTTTATCTCTTTGTCCATAAAAACTTCACCCAAAACTTGAAAACTTCACAACATGAAACTTAAACAGAAACTCGTGATAACATTAGTACAAGAAAGCAAACCACCACTTCCTTAGGTACGGTAGCAAACTTAAATTCTACTTGTTCTGATGTTGGGTTACTGTTCTTTCAATCTTCCATGGCTAGTACCCCCGGATACTATCCATAGTTTCATCAAAATAAGCAACCAACACAACAAAAACAGAATCTGTTAACAGCAGACCAGTCTGTAGCAATCTGTATAGTTCGTATATCTATGCTACTTCAAACATTCTGAACAATTACGACAGCCCGAAGAATTTGCGTAGAAATCAGCAGGAAAAAGAATCAACTCAAAAGCTCTTACAGAACAAAAATGAAAATTCTTTTCGTGAGCAGAAAGTTTCTGTCTTTTCCAGCATGACCAAACGATCAGCCCCAAGACTAATCATAACGGCTTTGCGTGGCACAAACTCAAAAACAAACACAAAAAACACAATCATAACAGAATTATGAAATTGTGGAAAACACAAAACATAAATAAAAAGGATAGATTCATTGGGTTGCCTCCCAACAAGCGCTTTTGTTTAACGCCCTTAGCTAGGCGAAAGTGATGGAATCACGTATAGTCATGTTTGGTGCTCAAACCATAGGTAGCCCTCATCATAGATTCATAAGGCAATCTTATTTTATTTCTAGTAAAGTGCTCCATGCCCTTCTTTAAAGGAAATTGAAATCTAATATTCCCTTCCTTCATATCGATGATAGCACCAATAGTCCTTAGGAAAGGTCTACCAAGAATAATTGGACACGAAGGATTTTAGTCTATGTCAAGTACAATGAAATCCACGGGTACATAGTTCTTATTTGCAACAATAAGAACATCATCGATCCTCCCCATGGATTTCTTGACAGTAGAATCCGCAAGATGCAAATTAAGAGAACACTCTTCAATCTCATGAAAACCAAGAATATCACATAAAAACTTTGGAATCGCGGAAACACTAGCACCCAAATCACACAAAGCATTGCACTCATAGTTTTTTATCTTGATTTTGATAGTAGGCTCCCACTCATCATGAAATTTTCTAGGTATAGAGACTTCTAGTTCGAGCTTCTCTTCAAGAAATTTCATCATAGCATCTACGATATGCGCGGCAAAGGCTTTGCTTTGGCTATAAGCATGTGGAGAGTTTGCAATGGATTGCATCAAAGAAATGCATTCAAATAGGGAGTAATTATCATAATTGAATTCCTTGAAATCTAAAGTGGGAGTTTCATTACTACCCAAAATTTTGACTTCTTCTACTCCACTCTCCACACCTTTATCATCAAGATAGGTGGACTCCGAATCATTGGGGCGTTTTTCATCCAAAGTGGATTCATATCCAGCCCCTCCATAAGTAGGTTTGACACGCGAAAACAAAGATTCAAGAGGAGACACACCAAGCATCTTAAGATCTTCGTGATTTGCATCACTAGAACGCACCCTTTTAAACCATTCATGTCTAGCGCGAATTTGGGCGTTTCTTTCTTTGCTCTCATTCATGGAGATACGCATAGCTTTCAAAGTTTCATCCATGTTGACCTTGGGAGGAGCGCATCTAACTTTCAAAGCATCAATATCACAAGACATCCTATTAACGCTCTTAGCCAAATCGTCTATTTTGAGTATTTTTCCTCTATGGACGCATTGAAAATCTTTTGAGAGTTGATGAACTCTTTGATATTACTCTCTAAATCAGAGGGTAATTTGTTTTGATTTCCATAAGTGTTGTTGTAGGAATTGCCATAATTGTTAGAGGAGTTACTAGGAAAAGGCATAGGAACATAGTTTCCTCTAAAAGCATTATTGTTGCCAAAATTGTTCATGCCAACAAAATTCACGTCCAAACTAGCGTTGCTACTCTCAATCAAAGAAGATAGTGGCATGTCATTAGGATCTACGGTAGCGTTTCTACTAGCAAATAAATTCATCAACTCGTCCACCTTAGCACTAAGCGAGTTAATCTCTTCTATAGCGTGCACCTTTTTGCTAGCAGGCGACCTTTCAGTGTGCCACTGAGAGTAGTTGGTCATGATATTGTCTAGGAGTTTTGTAGCGACTAATAACGTGATTTCCATGAACGTTCCACCTGAGGCGGAGTCCAAGATATTGCGAGAAGCGAAATTCAAGCCAGCGTAAAATATTTGTATAATCATCCACAAACTCAAGCCATGAGCGGGACAATTTCTAATCATAAGCTTCATCCTCTCCAAAGATTGTGCAACGTGTTCATGATCAAGTTGCTTGAAATTCATGATTTCGTTACGTGGTAGCGTAGCGGTGGTAAGTATTTCCCTCAGTTTGAGAACCAAGGTATCAATCCAGTGGAGGAGTATCTCAAGATCCTGCACAAACACAAAAGCTTGCTCCCAACGCTATGAAGCGGTTCTCAATCCCTTATAGATTGTTTGCCAAATGAGAACTGAAAGCAACAAAGTAACAAAGCAAAGTAAAAGCGGAGGTGTAAATGATGGATGTGAATAGACCCGGGGGCCGTAGTGTTTACTAGTGGCTTCTCTCATGAAAGCAAGTAGACGGTGGGTGAACAAATTACTGTCGAGCAATTGATAGAACCGCGCAAAGTCGTGACGATATCCATGCAATGATTATTTCTATAGGCATCACGTCCAAAACAAGTAGACCGATACTGTTTGCTTCTACTACTATTACTCCACAAGTCGACCGCTATCCAGCATGAATCTAGTGTATTAAGTCCATAAGAACAGAGTAACGCCTTAAGCAAGATGACATGATGTAGAGGGATAATCCCAAACCAATGATAAAAACCCCCATCTTTTTACCCTTGATGGCAACTACTTGATGTGTGCCTTGTTTCCCCTACTGTCACTGGGAAAGGTCACCACATGGTAGAACCCAAAACCAAGCACTTCTCCCATTGCAAGAATCATAGATCTAGTTGGCCAAACAAAACCCAAGACTCGGAGAGACTTACAAGGATATCAAATCATGCATATAAGAAATCAGCAAAGACTCAAATATATATCATAGATAATCCGATCACAAATCCACAATTCATCGGATCTCGACAAACACACCGCCAAAGAAGATTACATCGGATAGATCTCCATGAAGATCATGGAGAACTTTGTATTGAAGATCCAAGAGAGAGAAGAAGCCATCTAGCTACTAACTACGGACCCGTAGGTCTGAAGTGAACTACTCACGAGTCATTGGAGGGGTGATGATGATGATGAAGAAGCCCTCCAACTCCAAAGTCCCCTCCGGCAGGGTGCCGGTAATGGTCTCCAGATGAGATCTCGCGGAAACGGAAGCTTGCGGCGGCGAAAAAGTATTTTCGAGGCTCCCCTGATTTTTTGCGGAATATTTGGGAATTTATAGTCCAAAGATCTAGGTCAGGGGGCGGCCAGGGAGGCCACAAGCCTGCCCACCGCCGCCTCCCCCCTGGTGGCGGAGTGGGGGCTTGTGGGCTCCGTGGAGCCCACCTGGCTTGGCCCAAAGGCCCCCTGATCTTCTTCCGTTCGGGAAAAATCATTTCGGGGTTTTTCTTCCGTTTGGAATCCGTTCCAAAATCAGATCTGAAAAGAGTCAAAAACACGGAAAAAACAGGAACTGGCACTTGGCCCTGAATTAATAAGTTAGTCCCAAAAAAGATATAAAAGGTACATAAAACAACCAAAGAGGACAAGATAACAGTGTGAAACCATCAAAAATTATAGATACGTTTGAGACGTATCAAGGGTGCGAATAGACTACTAAGCACAATAAGGGACTCGTTTTCTAAATTTTAATTATCTTGACTGTTTTAATGCTTTTCTAGAGTAGTATTGACGAACGCCATACATATGTAAGTCAAGTATAGGCATCAAAAGGTAAAAACATGCAAGTGCAAAATAAATGAGGTAGAGTTGAAAGAATCACAAACATAATTAGCTCGATGAAGATTTCTCGGTGGTTCATAGAGTTGACGCTATCTTACATCCATGAACGATCCAAAATCATAAGGATCCCGGTTAAAAAATTCCACGAATGAATCACCCACGAAGGGTCCACTAAGGAGTAACCACACCTATTCCACCATGGTGGATGCCCATGAAGAATATACCACACTTGGGTGGATGCCCATGAAGTAGACAATCTCCAAGCCCTTATAAACTTCTTGGGTTCTTCACAAACTATGAAGACTTCCAAGCAACACCTAGCCAATATAGGAGGCGCACACCCTTCAAAAGTAAAAAAGATGGGGGTTGCTTGATGATGAACTCCCTACTCTTGTGCTTCAAAACACAATCTTCTAAATACTCAAACTCTCACAAGATTTTTCACTCGATTTGGAGAAGTAGGTGTGAAACGCAAGAGGGGATTAGATCATGAATGGTTTGGTCGGATGATTGGAGTTGAATACTTAAGTCCCACAAATATAGGGGGGTCAATCTTAGTCCTTTCAACAAGAGCGTCAAACCTAATGAGGAGCACAAGGAATCAATAATTAGTTTTTAGCAAGGTATTCTGTGCAAGTGATGTAAAGCAGTTGTGAGAGATAGTTTGGTATCAAGATAATTTGTAGCAAGTAAAAAAAGTAACAAGGTGCAGTAGGGTGGCCTGATTCTTTCATTTCAAAGCATAAGCCGGAATTACTTGTTATAGTGATTAAATTATTCTTGAGAACACATAGGAATATTGTCTAGTTAGTTTCATCACGATTCATTGACTCGGTTTCAATGCTGATAAGTTGTCCTGTGGATGGACTGGTGCTAAGGTGTTGTTCTTACTTGAACAAACAGCCTACTTAGGATTACCCCTTTTGATATGTCTCAAATGTATCTTCGTTTGCAAACACTTCTGCTCTTGTATTGGACTCTAATTTGCATGATTTGAATGAAACTTACCCGAGCTGACATTTTCTTCAACATAACTGCTTTGGTGTTGTTTCTTGTGTAGAAATAAAAGTTTTCAAAATTGGACGAAATTTTACAGGGAACTGTATTGCAATATATAAAAAAAATTGGCGTAAATAACTACCGGAGGGGGGCACTAAAGAGCCACAAGCTAATGGGGCGTCCCCCACCCCAAGGCATGCCATATGAGCTTGTAGGGCTCTTGTGCCTTTGTTTACCATAATTCCAAGTCTACTTATACCATCTTACCGAGAGAAAAATCAAAGAGAAAGTTTTAGCGCATTTTACGATATAGAGCCGTCTGCTCTTTTTCTTTAGCGGGAGGCATGATCTCGAGTCCATTTGGGGCTTCGAAGAGGGAAAATCATCATCATCATCATCATCATCAACCCTTCTTCATCAACAACCTCATGATGCACACCGTCGGGAGTGAGTAATCTCATCATAGGCATGCTGGAGGTAGATGGAGACTGATGAAATTCCTCACGTAATCGACTAATTTGTTAGGGCTTGATCCCTAGTATATCCACTATGCTTTGAGATTGATGTTGCTACGGCTTTGCTATGCTTCATGCTTGTCACTAGGGCCCGAAGCAGTCTAATATTCCTTCGCCTTGCGTGCCTCAACGCCGACCTTCTTCCAGACAATAGTCCGCTCATGATCATTCAGATCAAGATCCTGCTACGGGAGCACCTACTGGCGAACAAGGAGCACCTCCTCCTTTCATTGGGACTAAACAACGTAGATGTTGACAGTGTTCGGCATTGCTGTTGCCGACCTCGGATTGCCCTCGGCCTCATCAATCGCCCCATCAATGGTTTGTGTAGCCCGCTGATACGTCTCCAACGTATCGATAATTCATGAAGTATTCATGCCATATTTACCTATGTTTACAATACTTTTATATGATTTTGATGTACATTCTATGATTTAATTGGAACTAACCCAAACTGAGGCTATTTTTAGCAGAATTACCGTGGTATTGTTTTTGTGCAGAAAATATAAGTTCTCGGAAGTGATGGAACATTTTTGGTGTTTTTTTGGAACAATAAGAAATACTGGAGCGAAACACCACCGGAGGAGGGCCACCTTTTGGTGCCAGGCCAACATGGCGCGACCCGCCTAGGAGTGCCCTCATGGCTTGGGACCCCCTCGTGGCTCCATTTGACACGATTCCTATGCTGAAAAAATCCTATATATTGGGAAACACCCAGAAGTTGACCTAGAACTTCTGTTCCACCGCCGCAAGCATGTGTACCGCAGAAAACTCATCTAAAGCCATGTTCTTACACCATGTCGGAGGGGCAATCATCACCGGAGGCCATCTTCATCATCCCGATGGTCTTCATGATTGGAGTAGCTCACCCTCAGGGTTGAGGGTATGTACCAGTAGATATGTGTTTGATCTCCCTGTCTCTCTCTCTCTCTTGTTCTTGAGATGTCACGGTCTTGATGTATCATGGGCTTTTTTAATATAGTTGGATCATATGGTGTTTGTCCCTTTCTATCTTGATGTGATGAATTGAATCTTTCCCTAGAGATTTTTTATGTACGATTGAATATTGTATTTGAGATCACTTGATGTATGTATTGCATGTGGATACCCGTGTGACAATGGGTGTTATATTGATTCACTTGATATATGTTTTGGTACTCAACTTGCAGATTCCCGTGGTGACAATGGGTTAATCTATGCATATGGGTTGATACACGTTCTTGTCCTACTTTCTTCGACAGAAATCTTGGGGTACCCTTTGAAGTTATTTGTGTTGGATTTAATATGATGAATCTGAAAGTGTTTGATGCACGTTGAATAATTAACCCATGGATACTTGAGGTGACATTAGGGTTAATTGATGTGTATCATAAGTGTTATTCTAGTACGAATTCTAGGGATATTTGTGAGACTTATAGGAATAGATCAATATATTGATCAAAAAGAATAGTTTTGAACTGGTTCTACTATCTACAAGAATTTCATCTTCTGTTCTCCACTACTTATGAACTTTGGAGTGATTCTTTGTTGCATGTTGAGGGATGATCATATGATTCTATTATGTTAGCATTGCTGAGAGATTGCACTAGTGAAAGTATGAACCCTATGCCTTATTTAGAAGTATTTCAACACCATTTATGCTCACTTTTACTACTTGTTACCCTGCTATTTTTATATTTTCAGATTATAAAAACCTATATCTACTATCCATACTACACTTGTATCACCATCTCTTCGCAGAACTAGTGCACCTATACAATTCACCGTTGTATTGGGTGTGTTGGGGACACAAGAGATTTTTGTATTTGATTGCAGGGTTGTTTGATAGAGACCATATTCGTCCTACACCTCCATTGCGGGATGTCATAAAGAATAAAGTTGTGTAGTAGACATCAAGCTCTTTTCCGGCACCGTTACGGGGGAGGTGAGTGCTTGAAGGTATATATTTATATATTGCACTTAAATATTTTCGTTTTTGTTTATCACTAGTTTAGTTTATAAAAGAAAATTACAAAAAAGGAATTGTGGTGGCCGCAAATGCTTGAACTTTATAATGACTTCCATGAAAATGATGGTTCAGAAAATTGAACCAAAGTGTTAGAAGAAGAATTTAATAAGTTGTTTGGCACTAAATCCGTGGATGATGAGAATGATAGGAATGATGTTAGTATTAATTCTCTGAATATTCATGATGCTAAAGATATGCAAAGCCACAAGCTTGGGGCCGCTATGTTTGATGAAGATGATATTTTTAGTCCCCCAAGTTTTGACGAGCAAATTCATTATGATGATGGCATGCCTCCTATTTATGATGATTATGTTGATGACATGTATGCTATAAATAGTGATAGTAAACACGAAACTTTTCATCATGATTTTAATGTTCAATTTGGTTATGTCAATCAACTATCTCATGATAGTTATTTTGTTGAGTTTGCTCCCACTATTATGAATCAAAAGAAATTTGCTTATGGGGAGAGTAATAAATTTTCTATGCTTTTCGATCATGAAGATAATGCTTTATGTGAAAGTCATATTGTTGAGTTACTTCATGCTGCTACTGAAAATTATTAAGAGGGAGGAACATATGCTTGTAGGTATTGCAATAATATCAAGTTTCCTCCCTATTTGTTCAAAGTTTTGAAGTCATGCTTGTTTTGCCTTCCTATGCAAGTTGACTCTTGCTACACTAAATCATTTGATTGCACAATTCCTATGCATGGGAAGTGGGTTAAACTTAAATGTGATTTCCATGTAATTCATGATGCTGTCTTTCATGCTTCAGTTACTACCTTCTATGTGAGCATCATTGAAATCATCATGCCTAGCTAAAAGGCATGAAAGAAAAGCGTTCGTTTGGAGACAACCCAACACTTTTACTTTCTATTTTCATGTGTTCACATGATTAAGATACTATAGTAACCATGTTTTGTGTCTTTTATTTTAATAATGTACCATGTAAAGACTTTGTGATAGTGTTAATACTTGTTGATTTGATTATGTGCAAAAACAGATACTTTTGCATCAAGTATATGAATTATGTGATATTACTCGAGAGTGAAATTTTCTGAAATTTTTACACAATTTTTATATACAATTATCTCGGTTGTACATAGGGAAGTATGGTTTAAGTTCACATCTTTACACACGGTTCTGTTTTTGACAGATTGTGTTTTGCATGCATAGTTTGCTTGTTTAATGTTTCCATAGGTTATATTTAGTGATATAAATTATGGTAATAATATAATATAATATAGTGATATAACAATTATGAATCTTTTCTTGGTAGTACCTAATGATCTATCTTTATTACACTAACCCATCTCAGGAAGTTCCGTTAAGTTTTGTGTGATTGATGTTTCAAAGTTTTGGGTGATATACTGATATGAGGAGAATAAGAGCAGGAATTAACCCAGCTTGGGGATGCCCAAGGCACCCCCATGGTATTATCCAAAGAAGACTCAAGCATCTAAGCTTGGGGATGCCCCGAAAGGCATCTCCTCTTTCGTCTTCCACACTATGGGTATATCTTACTTGGAGCTATATTTTTATTCGTCACATGACATGTGTTTGTGGAGCATCATTTTGTTCCATTATTATTTTCTTGATGTTATTTATAATCTTGGTTTTCAATAAAAAGTTCCTAGAATTGCCTCGAGTGTGTGATGCGTGTTGTATAAAACATAATCTTTTTCTATAGTGTTTGAATTATGAGATTTTACTAGAATGTGTATTTTTTTAATTTTTACACAATACTCTCATACAAATGTTTTATCATTTCCTAAATTTTCAGAATTTTTGGAGTTATATAAGTACACTTTTTAATTTAATTATTATAGACTATTCTGTTTGGACAGATTGTTGTCATAGTTTTGTTATCTACTTATCCTAGAGTTTTCATGACTTATATTGGTAAGTTGTTGCTAAAGGGGAGAAGTGTATAGATCGTAGGGTTTCGAGAGAGAGAGAGAGACAGAGAGAGAGAGTTGCATTTTGGTTGCTCTCTTTGGTTTCTAAATACATTTCGTTTATCGTGTGAATCTTCTTAAAATTCATGATGATTGATAATGAACTTTGTGATTTTTTATATTATATCTATGTAATGATCATTCATTCACCTCATTATTTGGTGCCATGTGCATTTTAATCCATTCATATCATTTATGCGCACCACCAATATGTATGTGACATGGAAGAGTGACCCATGATCCTAATCGATTGTGAATTTGCATTCAAACGCAAATTGAAAATAATGCACAAAGCCGGTCAAAAAAAATAATGCACAAATTTAGATACTTCTCAAAGCGACGATGTTATTCATTGTTTTATCCCTATAAAAGCTTTGATCTATATGTTTTCATCAATTACTAAAAATGGGGAGATTGAAAGCACAACTTCTCCATAGGTGGTTTTGGTAATTAATAACAACATATATTTCATTGCACTGAGTGGGCCACCATCTTAGGAGCCCAAAAGGTGCAGGAAGGAGATCTTGATGTGTATGATGAGGCCAAGATGAACCACAATTCCATGGCCAATATGTATAATCCTATTCCCAATGAATATCTAAAGTCACACAAGTTAGGCTCTATCTACTTCTTGCAAGCAGGACTACTCACCATGAGAACCATCATGAGTTACACCTTGATGCCTAAATCAGGTGATGACAAGATTATGAGGGGATATTCCATCAATATGATGCATCACGTAGACACCCACACTAGGATAAGGGTGATGTATTTGATTATAGAGACAATCAAGGGGATTGCTGCTGACCAGAAGAGGTCATGTGGATATGCTCCATATATTCAGATGCTGATTAACTCCAAGGTCAGAAAGAATATTTATCTACTTGATCATCAACACCTGCCACTACATCCAAATTATGAGGATAATGTATTGGTGATGGAACCAAGTCATCCCACTTCAGCTCCATCACAGGCTCCGGTTGAGGCCGAGGCCCATGCACAGGCGGCTAGAGCCACTAGTGCTCAAGACCATGAGTGGGCAAATGGAATTTCTCATCAGCACCACCCGAGGGATGGAGAAGAATACTAGTAACATTCTGCTGAATCAGAAGAGCCTTGAGAGTATTGTGGAAACTAAGTTTCATGACCTAGACGTCAAGGTGACTGAGCTGACCACCATGGTCAACCAGTTGAATTAGGAGGTCGATGCACTACGTGCTCCGAGCTCTAATGATGATGATGACAGTCCACAACAGACTCACACTCAGTTCAGGACATAGTCTAGATCTTTTGTCGTGCTAGTTTCAGAGACGAGACCATCTTCATCAGCACCTAGATCATGTCCATCAGCACATCCAATGCCTACACCACCACCTCACACGACATCAGTTGAAGTTTTCGTTAATGGTCTCTTATCAACTCCTTCCACGACTACCAGAGCAACTTCATCACCCCATGAAGGAGACCATGCGCTTAGCTCTATACCTTTGAACTTTTTTGTAACTTGTTGCCAAACGGGGAGAAGCGTATAAATCATAAAGCTTCTAGAGAGGGAGAGTTGCATTTTGATTAATCTCTTTGGTTTCTAAAAACATTTGTTTTATCGTGTGAATGTTCTAAAACTTCGTGATGTTTGATCATGCACTTTCTGATTGATGATATTATATCTATGTGATGATCATTCATTCATTTCATTGTTTGGTGTCATGTGCATTGCAATCTGTTCATATCATTTATGCGCACCACCAAGACGTATGTGACATGGAATAGTGGCCCATGATCCTAATAGCTTGTGCGTTTGCATTCAAACACAAATTAAAAATAATGCACAAATTTAGGGGGAGCTCTTGCTTATCACATACTTCTCAAAGAGAAGATGATATTGATTGTTGTATCCCTATCGAAGCTTTGATCTATATGTTGTCATTGGACTAAAAAGGGGGAGATTGAAAGAACAACTTCTCCCTTGGTGGTTTTGGTAATTAGTAACAACATATATTTCATTAGGCTAACAATTCTACCAAGTATATTTCAGGAAAATTTCAATGAATGGATTGGCAAAGGATTGTGAGGAGATTCTCTAGATGCAAGGAACATCTATTGGCAAAAAGCTTCAAGACTCTACATTTTGCTTTTATGTGAGAGTCCATAGGAAAGCCAATGATGATCTGGTTGCTCGAGTTCTTAGAGTTAGCCACCAAAAGCCCTCATGAAATTCTCTTACAAATATTTTGTCCAAAGCCTAACACTCAAATCCGATGCCACCAACATTCCAAAATCGGCCCTACCGAGTTTACCCTAGAGAGAATCCAGAGCCAACCCAACAATATCGGTACCACCAAGTTTTGATTTTGAAGAACCAAAAAAAGCGTTAACTAACTCCCTGGTTACCATTTCCTGAAAATTAGAATTTTTGATTTTTGCAAATCAGTGCCATAGAGTTTGGGTAACTACCTAGGTCAGCCAAATCAGACTCACCGAGATTTATATATCGGTCTCAGTGAAATGCCAAAAGTTGCCGCCTTTTGCACTAGTCGGTGCAACCGAGTTTTTGCTTCGGTTTCACTGAGTTGGGCAATAATGTTGTAATAGTTGGATTTTTGGAAATGCCTATATATAACCCTCCACCTACCTCTCATTCGTAAGGGAGGCACTCATAACAAACCAACACTTGCCCCATACATTTTCTAAGAGAGAACCACCTACTCATGTGTTGAGATCAATATTACACTCCAACCATATGGATATTGACTTCTAGCCTCCCCAAGTTGCTATCCCCCCAATAAATCTCTTCTACCCAATCAAAATCCATGAGAGAGTGATTGAGTGTTGAGGAGTCGATCTTTTGAAACACAAGAGCAAGGAGTTCATCATACTTACAACATCTATTACCATTTGGAGAGTGGTGTCTCCTAGATTGGTTAGGTGTCTCTCATGAGGCTCTAACTTCGTGTGGAGTTTAACCAAGAAGTTTTTAAGGGTAGGGAGATCGCCTACTTCGTGAAGATCTACCCCGAGTGAGGCTAGTCCTTCGTGGACGTAAGCATGGTGAAATAGACAAGGTTGCTTCTCCATGGACCCTTCGTGGGTGGAGCCCTCCGTGGACTCTCATGGCCGTTACCCTCCGTGGGTTGAAGTCTTCATCAACGTGGATGTATGATAGCACCACCTATCAGAACCATGCCAAAAATCTTCGTGTCAACTTTGTGTTTGATCTTCCTATCCCTTCCCTCTACTTACATGTGCATGTTTTTACTTTCTGCTGCTACACTCTTATACTTGCATGTGTAGGGTGTGATTGACTTGGTATAATTGCTAAAACTTGCAAACTATTAAAATTGGGAAAATGCTAAGTTTTTATTCGGTAAAGTAGTCTAATCACCCCCCTCCAGACATACTTCGGATCCTACACTAAGAATATAGGTTGTTAAGTTTCAAGAGAATGCATTGTTTGAACCATGGCATGTGAATTGATTGCTACCATATCATGATGAGTTATATGAGAAAAATAGTTGATGTTTATGATGCTAGAAAAAGTGATTGGAATTATAATTGATCAAATTTATATACTATGCTATCATTCACACTTCATAAATTACTGCTTCTACCATTTACCTACTCGAGGGCGGGTCGGATATAAGCTTGGGAATGGTGATACATCTCCAACGTATAAATAGTTTTTGAAGTATTCATGCCATATTTACCTATGATTACAATAGTTTTATATGGTTTTGATGTACTTTATATGATTTAATTGGAACTAATCTGGACTGACGCTGTTTTCAGTAGAATTACCAGGGTGTTTGATACTGGTGATATGCGTTGGTTTTTCCCCGAAGAGGGGGGGTGCTGCGGCACAATATAGATAAGTATTTACCTCAACGAGAACCAAGGTTATCGAACCAATGGGAGAACCACGCAATTTCCCGTTTGTCCTAGGAATAAACCTCACAGTAGAGGTGTAGGGTACGAATGGAGAGTGCAGAGTCCTAGCTACGACAAGCTTGTACACAGGATGTATGAGTTCATGCCCCTCTCTTAGAGGTAATAGCCCTACATCTCAGTACTCGGGAGCTCTTGAATTGTGGAATGTGTGTTACACGGGGTGCGAACCCTTGTGCCAGAGGGCAGGGGTGGCTTATATAGAGTGCGCTACCCCTCATCAAGGCCTCGGCATCTAAGGGCTCGATCAATATGGTTTAAAGGTGTATGTTACAGATAACGTATGTATGTAATTAATGATATTCATGACCATTAGCTGAGTGTATGCCCGTTGGCCTCCCTGGAGGTGGCTTCTGGTCTTCTATGTCGACTGGAACCTTCCGAGTGAAAGTAGGTCTTCGAGTGGATGGGAATATCTCCCAAGTGTTTGTGTACCGAGTGACTTGTTAGGTGCCATGGCCTTCCAGTCGGAATCTTCTGTGTGACCCTTCAGCTAATAATGAGGTACCCCTAGGTAGGACACTTAGGTCAGGCATGTGGCCCTACCCTAGGTACATATCCCCATCATTAGCCCCTGAATGGATCGGGGTTCGAGTGAAGAAGGGGTCGATGCGGATTCTGTCAAGCCATAATAACCTTGGACATACTTCTGGGATTGATGGAACTTCGTGTCGACTGAAATCTTCGTCATTCACCTTGATCGATTCTGTTCCGAAGCATGTCTAGGTGAATTTAAGTGCTTGAAGTTACTCCGAGTGACTCACGGGATCTTTGGATGTGACAGGTCACTTCGGCAGGTCCGGATTTCATGGGATTCAAAATTTTGGTTTCCGTGCATTGCACAGGGATGACGCAACTGTCAGGGCAAGTGGAGCAATGAAGCCTCGATTATTGCGCCATCATTATCGCCACACGTCACATCTCCTCTGTTATCAGGATAGGCTGGGATCTGGGAGATCCACCAGTTAGCGACACAGCCGGTCGGTTATATAAATGCGGCCAACTCTAGGGTTGACGCCGTGCCTTCCTTTGATATTTCCTCGCCTCTTCTCCACCTCCGTTCCGCAGGCTTTGCTTGGACTTGTCTCTGCTCCTGCGACCATGACGAAGGGCAATACTTCCAAGCTCGAGTGTGCCAAGAAGGGTGGCAAGACGAAGAAGACAGGCGGCGTACCCGTGTTGCCCCCGGGGTGGATTCAGGGGGATTTTCTCCCGTCCACTGCCAAGAAGGAGGACGTCCTAGATATCGTGAAGCACAGGATGGTGGCCGAAAAATCTTGGAGGTTGTCGGAGGGGGAGCTTGAGCCGGAGCCCCGCGAGGGGGAACGAGTCCTTCTCCTCACCCATGTCGAGCGAGGTTTCTCTCTGCCTCCGCACCCTTTTATTCGCGGCTCCCTCTATTACTTCGGGGCACAACTTCATCATCTCCCTCCGAACACCATTGCATATCTCTACGTTTATCACACTGTGCGAGTGTTTCGTGGGCTGTCCTCCTCATTCAGGGCTGTTCAAGCACATATTCTCTGTGCGATCCGAAACGGTGAAAAAAGCGAACCCGGGTGACAGTAGGACCAATGTTATCCAGTTGTGCGGCGGTTTAGGGATCCAAAAAAGGGGTAGGAGTACTTATCCCCAAATGACCCTTCCTGAATCGGTCCGAAATTGGCAGTCGACGTGGTTCTATTGTAATGACGTTGCCTCTCCGAACAAGTCGACTGGCCTCCCTCCTTTCACATTAGATTGTCCGAGTTCCCCCAAAACACTAACTGTATTCGAAGATGAGAAGGCAGAGGTGGAGATGTTGGTAACTGAGGTGATCAACTTGGTCCGGAATGAATTGACTGGAATGGATCTGCTGGAGACATTCCTTGGCCGGTGCATCCAACCCCTTGAGGCAAGGGACCACGCCATGTGGCACTACTCGGGCCCTGAGTATTCCACTCGGTCGCATCCTGATGAAGTTTCGGAAGAAACAGTAGCTCAGTGGATCAAGAGCATCACCGGACCTTGTGACAATCCCATGGGATCCAAGCGAGTCGTTCCTTATTCTGCCGAGAATAAACCACGGAAACTGGTATGTAGTATCTTTTCAGATTGCTTTCATGTCTCTGTCGAGTGACTGAATATTTGCCCGACTGATTTTTCTACCTTTGTTCCTTGTAGGAGTGGACGAACTTGCATTCTCGTGTACCCAACGGGAGCAGTTTGACCTCGGGGTGGAAAGTGAAGGCGGCAGCATCGACATCAATTATATTGACGATAGCGAGGAGAGTGAGGATGCCTCACACGACAGTGAAGAAGAAAATCAGTATCCTCCACGCCCCGAACCGCGATCCAAGCAACGTCACGACCCAGCGGCTACTCCGAGCAAGACCATAGCGTCCAACAGCACGAGCGTGAAGCGTGACCGGGCTGTTGCGACTGATTCTGCGGAGAAGGCTGCCAAACAGCCCAAGCCTGACATGCCCAAGCCTCAGAAGGCTCTGACCCGTATGAGGATTGCCGTGCCAGTTGCTTCAGTGTGAGTATTCGTATTTTTTGTTTTGTCATTATGACCTTCTGGGTTTCTGACAACCGAGTGTAATTTTCCTGTCAGTGCTGCTACCTCAGTGACGCCGCCTGTCGAGGCCAAAGAAGACCACATGGACTTGGACGTCGTGGATATGCCTGCTCCTCAACCAGGTATGATAAGTATTAACTTTATTCTGATTTCTGGATTGGATCTGTCGACTGATCTAACCACCACTGTTGTTTGAGAGCTTCAGACGTCATTTTCTTGGATGGCGAACAAGAGCCGTTGCGTACGGCTGCAGAACGGACTCAAGCCATGCCTGCAACACTTGTGTCGAGTGTGCCTCCTGTCGGTTCGGCTGCTATGGTTACAGCTCCTCCGACTGGATCGACTATTGTGACAATTGTGCCGACTGTGCCTCCTCCGATAACTCATGTTACCACTGTTGCGATACCGACCTCATCAACGCTTGCATACTCTATGCAACATGTCATCGAGGATCAGACTAGAGCCGCGAAAGAGGCTATGATCCAAGCTGGACTGATGTTGCAGCGGACTAAGGAGGCGTTCGAGGCCAGTAAATTGACATATGATGCCGGCTCGATGCTACAATCGAACATCCGAGTAAGTGCAACTATAAGTTAATTTCCGATATAATCTTGCGAATCTTGCTTTCCGATTGAATCTTGTCAATCTTATTTTTACACCCACTCGGGGTACGCTGTATGGTAGTTTGTCTTTATTCCAATGGAGGCACGCTGAGTGAACCCACTGGGTGTAGTCCCCGAGACTCTTGTCGAATGCTTGCATCGGCAGGAGTCTGATTTGAAGAGTTATGCTCCGTTTTTGACTCGGCGAGGCCGGACCTGGTCGGGTGGCTTTGTATCCAGTGGGGGCAAGCTGAGTGCACCAACTGGGTGTAGTCCCCGAGACCGCTGTCGAGTGCTTGCCTTAGCACGGGTCTAATTGGGAAACACTTGGTATTTCTTTTTGGTTACTCGGCCAGGACAGGCCTGGTCGAGTGGTTTCATATCCAGTGGGGGCATGCTAAGTGCACCCACTCGGTGTAGTCCCCTACACTAATGTCGATCGTTTACGAAAGGCATTAGTCTTAAGAACTTGGGTGGGCCGCTAGTTGGTCGAATGAACTGTATTTATCCACTCGGACGTAGAAAAATAATAGCGTCGACTGAACTGTATTTCTCCACTCGGCAGTAGAAAAAATACTAGCGTCGACTGAATTGTTAATGTTTTTCAGAAGGCTTGCGAGATTGGGCCTAAATACACCAAGGTAGAATCAGAAAAGAACCAGCTGCAGCTGGATTATGATGCTTTGAAGAAGACGCTTGAAGACAAGGTCAAAGTCCTTGCAAAGCTTAAGGAAACGTCCGAAGCTGATGAGGAGAAGCTCGCGGACTTTAGTAAGTTGGTAGATGAAAATGCTAAACTGAAGAAAGAAAGACTGGAGTGGGAAAAAGCTTGATTCAGTGGCGAAGAGGTGAAATGTCGTGGAAAATTTTGTGAAGGACTTCCTGACGAAGTTGCTTGCGACGCTCATTGGTATGTTCCTTTCACCGAGTGAATATTTATGAACTTCATCGAATGAACTGTGACCGATTCTTCGTTTTTCCTCTTGTGCAGAATTCTGCCCAGACTTCGAGAAGGAAACCTTCGAGGTGGAGCCACATCTGGACCCCATCAAGACGCTTGTTCCTGACGTTATGGCCGTAGACATGTTCCGCCTCAACTCCCGCCTCCTGAAGGTTCAGGGGTATATTGCTCAGCTGCGAGCTGTCGTGGGGAGGATCGACAAGGAATTGTGGCCTGAAGACACCTTCCATATTGATCTAGAGACAGTGATGGGTCGCCTAGGTCAGATTCCCGAGAAGGTCCAAGCATGGAAGAAGTCTCCCGCCCGGTGCGGAGCTGATGTCACCCTCTCACTCGTTAGGGTCCATTGTAAGGAGGCAATAGAAGACAAGTAGAAGGCACTCCAAGTGGCGAAAACGAAGAAGCTCCAATTCAAAAATTTCATGGAGATCTTCATCAGCGCCGCAACTCGCATTGCTGATGGAATTGATCTCGATACCTTCGTCGAGCCTTCAAGTCCCGGGGAGCCTTGAGAAAAAATTGTGTTACTACCAAAACTTTAATTCGCCTCGGTATGCCGAGTGTTTTATGTATCGTTAAAACTTAGTTCGGGTGTGGAACCCGAGTACTTTCTGGCTGCATGGATGACTTTGATCAGTTCTGAATTCTTTTGAATTTATCTTGTTTTGAGATATGCTTGATTTCTGAATCTCTCGAGTGACTAGATTGCTATTCATTCGAAAAAGTTTTTTAACTTAGGCGATTTACTCGCGGCTTAGCCCCCGGGTGTAAGGATAGCCTTTCACTTGGAGTATATTTTTACTTAGGAGAATCGCGTTCGCATCTAAGCCCCCGAGTGTGAGGATTGCTCTTCACTCGGAGTACATTTTGTACTTAGGCGAAAACTGGTTCGCAGCTAAGCGTCTGAGTGAATAGTTTTTTATTCACTCGGAAGGGTTTTTTAACTTAGGTGAATCATGTTCGCAGCTAAGCCCCTGAGTGTGAGGATTTCTCTTCACTCGGAGTATATTTTTACTTAGGCGAATCGTGTTTGCATCTAAGCCCCCGAGTGTGAGGATTGCTCTTCACTCGGAGTATGTTTTGCACTTAGGCGAAAACTAGTTTGCAGCTAAGCGTCCGAGTGAATAGTTTGTTACTCACAAAGGAAGGGTTTTTTAACTTAGGTGAATCATCTTCACAGCTAAGCCTCCGAGTGTGAGGATTACTCTTCACTCGGAGTATGTTTTGTACTTAGGCGAAAACTGGTTCGCAGCTAAGCGTCCGAGTGAATAGTTTGTTATTCACTCAGAAGGGTTTTAAAACTTAGGCAAGTCATGTTCGCAGCTAAGCCCATGAGTGTGAGGATTGCTCTTCACAAGGAGTACGTTTTGTACTTAGGCGAAAACTGGTTCATAGCTAAGCGTCTAAGGGAATAGTTTGCTATTCACTCGGAAGGGTTTTTTTAACTTAGGCGAATCATGTTCGCAGCTAAGCCCCCGAGTGTGAGGATTGCCCTTCACTCGGAGTATGTTTTGTACTTAGGCGAAAATTGGTTCGCCGCTAAGCGTTCGAGTGAATAGTTTGTTATTCACTCAGAATGGTTTTTTAACTTAGGCGAATCATGTTCGCAGCTAAGCCCCCGAGTGTGAGGATTGCTCTTCACTCGGAGTATGATCTGGGTGAGAAGCTGCTCGATCGGAATCAACACAAATTGAAGAAGTTATGACTTCGACCAGCAACATTGTTCAGTAAACTCTCTTATTACATGACTTCGACCGGTCATCAAGCGTAAAAACGTTGAAGGAGGTCTGCATTCCAAGCTCGGGGTTCGTCGACGCTCCGTTGTTCAGCACCTTGGTGATGACGAATGGTCCTTCCCACGTAGGGGCTAACTTGTGAGGTCTTTGGAGGTCTTTGCTGATCCACTCGGAGCACCAGATCGCCTTCGTGGAACGCCCGACTCCTGAGATGCCTCGCATGGAAGCGATGAAGATCCTGTTGATATGTAGTCGACCGAATCAAGGCCATCTCACTTTCTTCCTCCAAGAGAAACACTCCATCCTGTCGCGCTTGTTCAACTTCAGCTTCTGAGTACAAATCTACATGAGAGGAGTTGTGAAGGATATCACTCGACAGGATAACCTCAACGCTATACACCAGGAAGAAGGGTGTGCGTCCAGTCGACCGGTTAGGTGTCGTTCTCAAGCCCCATAAGACAAACGGTAGTTCAGTTACCCATGCTCTAGGAGCATGTTCCAGGTCCCGCATGAGTCGCGGTTTCAGTCCTTGAAGGATAAGGTTGTTTGCCCGCTCAGCCTGTCCATTGGTTTGGGGGTGTGCGACGGACGCATAATCCACCCGAGTACCTTGAGCGGAGCAAAAACGCTTGAATTCTTCTGAATCGAAGTTGGAGCCATTGTCTGTTATGATACTGTGGGGAACTCCGTAAGAAATGCTATGTCTCTCATAAATTTGATTGTGGTGTGTGAGTCCAGCTTCTTTATTGGCTTGGCTTCAATCCATTTGGTAAACTTGTCGAGTGCAACAAGCAAGTGTGTAAGTCCACTCTGACCTATTCAAAAAGAGCCGACTATATCCATACCCCAAATAGCAAACAGCTAGACGAGCGGAATGGTCTTCAAGGCAGATGCACGCTTGTGGGACAGATTGGAATAGAATTGGCAACCTTCAGAGCGATCAACCATATCTTTGGCCATTTCATGGGCACATGGCCAGAAGAACCTAGCTCGGTATGCTCTGGCAACAATGGTCCGAGAGGATGCATGATGACCACAGGTCCCTGAGTGGATTTCTTCCAGGATCAGTTGGCTCTCCTCAGGGGAGATGCACCGCTGAGCTACGCCGGTATCACTTTCTCTGTACAGCTGATCACCCATCACAATAAAAGCTTTCGACCATTGGACAATTTGCTTGGCTTCGGATTCATCTTCACGAAGTTATCTTCTCAGTATGTATGCAATGTACACTATTGTCCACTCGGGAGTGATTACCAAGATCTCCATAACTAGATTCACCACTGCTGGGACGTCAATCTCAGTCGGATTGGAGGTGCTCACTAGTTGTGGGGGCTCTTCAGTAAAAGGAACCTCTTGCACCGAAGGAATATGCAAATGTTGCATGAACATATTGCTGGGAATGGGTTTCCGAGTGGATCCAATCTTGGCCAATTCATCAGCTGCTTGGTTTTTCAGTCGGGGAACATGGTGGAGCTCCAGACCTTCAAACTTCTTTTCAAGTTTCCTTACCGCATTGCAGTATCTAGTCATGGCGGGGTTCGTGACATCCCATTACTTCATCACGTGATTAACCACCAAATCTGAGTCGTCGTAAACCATCACGCGACGGACGCCGAGTGAGATGGCCATACGCAACCCGTAGAGGAGAGCATCTTACTCAGCTTCATTGTTGGAGGAATCGAAGTGAATCTGGAGGAAATAATTAAGTTTGTCGCCTTTTGGAGTCACCAACACCACACCAGCACCGGACCCATTTAACATTTTGGAGCCATCGAAGAACATAGTCCAGTGTGCCAAGTGAATCTGAGCCAGCTGTTGTTGTTCCACCCACTCGGCCATAAAATCAGCAAGCGCCTGAGACTTGATGGATTTCTTTGCCTCAAATTTGATGTCCAAATATAGCAGTTCCATGGCCCATTTAGCCACTCGACCCGGTGCGTCTCGATTGTGAAGAATCTCTAATGGTGGGGCATCACCGACGACTGATATAGAGTGATCTTGAAAGTAATGTGCCACCTTCTTTGCAGAGAAGTATATTCCATAAAGAAGATTCTGGTAATGGGGGTACCTTTGCTTCAAAGGGGTCAATACTTTTGAAATGTAATAAATTGGGCACTGGACCTTGTAGGCTTTGCCTTCTTCTTCTCTCTCGACGGTGAGAACCGTGCTCGCGACCTGATTGGTGGCTGCGATGTATAAGAGTAGCGGTTCTTTGTTGTGCAGAGCATCAAGCACCGACTCGGTGGAAAGAAGGGCTTTGAGCTCTACAAACGCTGCTTTTGCTTCATCATTCCACTAGAACACATTTGATTTTTTCATTAGTCGGTATAAAGGCAGTGCCTTCTCACCGAGACCAGAGACGAACCAAGTCAATGCTGCCAAATAGCTTGTGAGTTTTTGTACGTCATGCAATCGCACAGGGCTTTGCATCCGAATGATGGCGCCGATCTTCTCGGGGTTAACATTGATCCCTCATTCGGAAACGAGGAAACCGAGTAACTTGCCGCCAGGAACGCCGAAAGTGCACTTGGCTGGATTTAGCTTGATGTCATACTTCCTCAAATTAGCGAAAGTTTCTGCTGGGTCAGTCAGCAGGTCGGAACCTTTGCGTGACTTGACCACAATATCATCCATGTATGCTTCAATATTCCAACTGATCTGATCGAGCAGGCACTTCTAGATCATATGCATGAAAGTTGCACCAGCATTCTTCAAACCAAAAGGCATGGTGATATAACAGAAACACCCGAAAGGGGTGATGAAGGACATTTGTATTTCACCTGGACCAAACAAATAGATCTGATGGTAGCCAGAATAAGCATCAAGAAAAGATAAACAGTCACACCCCGCAGTTGAATCGACAATTTGATCAATGCGGGGAAGCGGGAACTGGTCTTCTGGGCAGACCTTATTAATGTTCTTGAGGTTGATACGCATGCGAAGGGATTTGTCCTTCTTGGGGACCATGACGACATTCGCGAGCCGCTCGGAGTGGTAGACCTCGCGAATGAATTTGGCCTCCAAGAGTCACGCCACCTTCTCGCTGATTGATTTCCTCTTTTCCGCTGCAGATCGTCATAAACGCTCCTTGACAGGCCTTGCCTTCGGATCCACTCTCAAGCGGGGCTCAGCCAGCTCCCTGGGTACACCCGGCATGTCAGCAGGCTTCCATGCAAAGATGTCCCAGTTCTCACGGAGGAACTGGGTGAGCTCGGCTTCATATTTGTTGTCGAGTGTTGTGGATATGTTGGTCAGAGCAGCATTGGGATCCTTCAGGCGGATGTGCACTCGTTTGACTTCACGTGCCGAGTGAAAAGCGGACTCAGAAGCAGGCTTCTTGGAACGCATCAGGTCAGCAGGGTTGGCGTTCTTCCGATACTCTTCCAATTCGACCACAACCATCTGTTGATCTGCAATTTTTGAGCCTTGTTGCAAACACTCTTCAGTTCTCTGCTAATTGCCCGAGAGAGTGATGACTCCTTTGGGCCGTGGCATCTTCATCTTCAGGTACACGTAACATGGTTGGGCCATGAAACGTGCATAAGCGGAACGACCCGGAATGGCATGATATGCACTCCGGAAGTCCACCACCTTGAACGTCACCTTCTCTTTGCGAAAGTTTTTATCGGAGCCAAAAACAACATCCAACGCGATCTGGCCGAGTGACTTCGCCTTCTTTCCTGGGATGACTCCATGAAACTACATGGTGCTCTCGCTGAGTCGGGACATTGAATGCCCATTCCCTTGAGAGTTTATGCATACAGGATATTCAATCCGCTTCCTCCGTCCATCAGGACATTACGAAGCCAAACACCCTCCACAACTAGATCAACCACCAGAGCTTGTCGACCCGGGGTCGGGACAAGAGCTGGGTGATCCGACTGATCAAACGTTATGGGGGTCTGCAAACACTTCAGGTATGTGGGGGTGGAGGGCACTGCCATGTTGACTTCTGTTTTGGTGACCTTCAGTCGACTTTTTCTCTCTACGTTAACAAAAATCGTCAGCATTGCTTGGACTTCAGGGAAATCATCTTCTTCTTCGTCGTTTTCCTTTTCAGAATCTTTTCCACTCGACTAACCCTCTTTAAACTCTTGGATCAACAGTCGGCACTGACGAGTGGTGTGCTTTGGCAATATCAAATTACCCTCTTCATCTTTCTTCGTGTGGAATACACACGGCTGGTCCAGAACATTCGATTGAACTTTGGACTTCTTGGCGGGAAACTGTGCCTTGGGCTTTCCCTTGTATTTTCCTTATGCCGCCAGGGCGGCTGCTTCTGCTGGAGTGGAACCATCAACCTTGCGCTTCTGTTTCCGATTGGAATTGCCGCCAGCATGATTGTCGATTGCTTTCCCTTTACCGCTGCGGATGCGGTCTTCCTCTTCGCCGATGGCGTAACGGGCAACAATCTCCATCATCTTACTCATGGACATATCACCTGTACGACCAAACTTCAAGTATAGCTCTCTGTATCCGACGCCAGCCTTAAAACAACAGACTCCCTGGTGCTCAGAAATTTTTTTCCACCGTGTGATGAAGGGTGGTCCACCGCTGAATGTAATCCTTCAATGACTCATTTGACTTCTGCAAACAAAGATGTAGCTTGGATAGACCAGCTGGACGCTTGCATGTGCCTTCGAATGTCTTGATAAACACTCGGGCGAGATCCCCCAGTAGTAGATGCTAGAAGGAGCCAACTGATTCAGCCACGCCCTCGCCGAACCATCCAACATCAGAGGCAAGTGCTTCATGGAGACGCTGTCATTGCCTCCACCAATCTGCACAGCCACTCGATAGTCGTCAAGCCATGTTTCAGGCTTGGATTCTCCCGTGAACTTGCTAATTCCAGCCGCCAACCTGAAGTTGAGGGGAATATCGGTACAGCGGATTGCTCTGCTGAAACACTCGGGACTTGAAACTGCAGTAGCACTTCCACTCGGATGATCTCTGTAGAAACCATCTTTGTGAGCTCTGCCCCGGTCAATCCTTCTCTGCGCGAGTACATTTCTCACATCAAATCCTGGATTCCGTTCATCACCAAATGAGCACCGGTCATCGTAGTGTCGGGACACATACGTGCCGCTCCACAGAGGAGAATGCACTCAAAGGTGGTCATCACGGTGATAACGAGGAGGGAACTGGTTCCACCCCTGGTCTCTGTTTGATTCTCTCGGTAACCCCCGTATCTGCAACGCTGGGGCGACCCTGGACTGAAAACTGAATGGACTATATCTGCTCTTGGTGAATTGCTGTATAACCTATTGAGCGACTGCGACACAGTTGAATTCTCTTGTTGTGCTGCTTGAAGCAAAGTGCAAATCTGCTCTAAGCCTCTACCAGCCTCTGAATTTGATGGCTGAATAGAATCTTCTATCTTAGCTGCGACTACAACGTTAAGTACTGGAGTACGATATACCTCAATGTTGTCTTGTCGACCACTTGAGAAGAGTTGTCGCTGACGCCGACTCGAAGTTGGTGGACGACGATGACTGTCTCCAGTCAATGGTTCATCGGCTTCGTGTTCGCCACATCCGAACCCAGGTGGGCTCTCTGCAGAACCCGCCATGAAGACCTCCGCTATTGGATTGTAGCTCTCACATTCGGAAGGAACATCAGTCTGATCTAATGCCGAGTGGATCGGGTCCTGAAGGGATACGACAGGCTCGATGGCAGCGACCTGAGTAGTTGATGGAGGTGACGCCTAGCGAGCCACTGCGTGCTTCACCCATCGTTCGAGTCATGAGTGACCAGATCGCTTGCGATGACGAACAATGGAGTGAACAGCCGACAGCGGAGTCAACGGCTGCCGAAGGAGTACACCGAAGGAACTTGCACGGAAGTGCGTCGCTCCATGGATCGGGAGTGCCTCGATGTCGAGTGGCATTTCCTGAAGCCATGCTGAGTCATCGGCGACGAAGATGAGTGCGCCGAAACGGATCTCGCCACCCGTGAACGAATCGCAGCCGGAAGACATGACGGAGAGTGAAAATTGCAAACTTGCCGGAAGTCGCTTAGACGCCTGCCCCACGATGGGCGCCAATTGTCATGGGATGAAACCTGACAGTAGAGGTGTAGGGTACGAATGGAGAGGGCAAAGTCCTAGCTACGGCAAGCTTGTACACATGATGTATGAGTTCATGCCCCTCTCTTAGAGGTAATAGCCCTACGTCTTAGTGCTCGAGAGCTCTTGCAGTGTGGAATGTGTGTTACAGGGGGTGCGAACCCTTGTGCCAGAGGGGAGGGGTGGCTTATATAGAGTGTGCTACCCCTCATCATGGCCTCGGCATCTAAGGGCTCGATCAATATGGTTTAAAGATGTACGTTACTGATAACGTATCTATGTAATTAATGCTATTCATGACCATTAGCTGAGCGTATGCCCGTTGGCCTCCCTGGAGGTGGCTTCTGGTTTTCTATGCCGACCGGAACCTTCGGAGTGAAAGTAGGTCATCGAGTGGATGGGAATATCTTCCGAGTGTTTGTGTACCGAGTAACTTTTTAGGTGCCATGGCCATCCTGTCGGAATCTTCTGTGTGACCCTTGAGCTAATAATGAGGTACCCCTAGGTAGGACACTTAGGTCAGGCCTGTGACCCTACCCTAGGTACATATCCCCATCACCGTCTTCAGCGCCTACACACAAAAGAGCACATACTTGCACCAACGCGGGCAAGAGGGTTATCAATCATCTTTAACTCGTTAATTGCAAACGATACATAGTGATGGATAGATTGCTGAAATATAATCAATAAAAAAGTAAATTCAAATAATAAAATACAGCAAGGTATTTAGAGTTGTTGTAAACATATTTGTGAATACACCCTCGGGCCATAGTTTTTGCTAGAGGCTTCTCTCTCGTACAAAGCATACGATGGGTAAACAAATTACTGTTGGGCAATTGATAGAAAAGTGCATAGTTATGCAATATTTATTCATGGCAATGATCATTACATATAGACATTGATACGTCTCCAATGCATCTATAATTTATGAAGTATTCATGCCATAGTCCAAAAGAGACCCTGAAGCACCAGAGCAGGGCCAGGAAGTGGATGAGGAAGCCACAAGCGTGCTTGGCGTAGCCACCCCCTAGGTCGCGCCCCCGTGGCTTGTGACCTCCTCGAGAACCTTCCTCACGTGAGACCGATGCCAAAAATTCCTATAAATACAAAAAACCCCAGAAACAAACCTATATCGGGAGTTCCGCCGCCGAAAGCCGCCAGAGCCACAAAAACCAATCGGGAGCCCGTTCTAGCACCCTGCCACAGGGAAAACCATCACCAGAGGCCATCTTCATCATCCCGGCGGTCTCCATGACGAGGAGGGAGTAGTTCACCCTCGGGGCTGAGGGTATGTACCAGTAGCTATGTGTTTCATCTCTCTCTCTCTCTCTCTCTCTCTCGTGTTCTTGAGATGGCACGATCTTGATGTATCGCGAGCTTTATTAATATAGATGAATCATATGGAGTTTTCCCCTCTCTATCTTCTTGTGATGAACCTAGTTTTCCCTTTGAAATTTTCTTATCGTATAGAGTCTTTAAGGATTTGAGAACACTTGATGTATGTCTTGCGATGGGATATCTGTGGTGACAATGGATGTTCTATTGATCCACTTGATGTATGTTTTGGTGATCAACTTGCGGGTTCTGTGACCTTGCAATCTATGCATAGCGGTTGGCACATGTTTTCGTCTTGACTTTCCGGTAGAAACTTTGGGGCACTGTTTGTAGTTCTTTGCATTGGATTGATCATGATGAATCTGAAATTATGTGATGCATATCGTATAATCATGCCCATGGGTACTTGTTGTGACATTGGAGTATCTAGGTGACATTAGTGTTTTGATTGATGTGTATCTTAAGGTGTTATTTTAGTACGAACTCTAGGGCTGTTCGTGACACTTATAAGGATAGCTCATAAGATTGATCAGAAAAGATAACTTTGAGGTGGTTTTGTACCCTACAGGGATTTATATATGATTCAACTATGTTAGTATTGTTGAGAGAACTTGCACTAATGAAAGTATGGACCCTAGGCCTTGTTTCCAAGCATTTATACAATGTTTTGCTTGTTGTTTACTATTTGTTACCTTGCTGTTTTTATATTTTCAGATTACAAAAACATATATCTACCATCCATATTACACTTGTATCACCATCTATTCACCGAACTAGTGCACCTATACAATTTACCATTGTATTGGATGTGTTGGGGACACAAGAGACTCTTTTTATTTGATTGTAGGGTTGCTTGAGAGAGACCATCTTCATCCTACGCCTCCCACGGATTGATAAACCTTAGGTCATCCACTTGAGGGAAATTTGCTACTGTCCTACAAAACTCTGCGCTTGGAGGCCCAACACGAGTCTAGAAGAATAAGTTTTTGTAGTAGACATCAAGCTCTTTTCTGGCGCCGTTGCCGGGGAGGCTAGGTAAGAAACACTCACATCCCGTCAACAAAGCTCTTTTTGGGCGCCGCTGCCGGGGAGGTTAGGTAAGCGGCACTCACATCCCGTCAACGAAGCTCTTTTCTGGCGCCGTTGCCGGGGAGGTGAGTGCTTGAAGGTATATCTTTAGGTCTTGCAATTAAATCTTTTAGTTTCTTTTTTTACTACTTTGGTTTTATAATAGAAAACTAAAAAAATTGTAATTGAGGTTGCCTCATATGCTTCATCTTTTTAATATCTTTCGTGAAAATGATGGAAGGGAAAGTTGTGCTCAAGTGTTAGAAGAATAGGTTATTAAAATGTTTGGCACTAAATCTTCGAGTGATGAGCATGATGGCAATATTGTTAGTATGAATTCTCTGAATATTCATGATGCTAATGATATGCAAAGCCACAAGCTTGGGAGTGCTATGCTTGATGAATACGATATTTTTAGTCCCCCAAGTTTTGATGAGCAAAACTATTATGATGATAGCATGCCTCCTATGTATGATGATTATTGCGATGACATCTATGCTATAAAGAGTGATAGTAATCATGAAACTTGTTATCATGATTTTAATATTCAAAGTGGTTATGTCAATCAAGTACCTCATGATAGTTATTTCGTTGAGTTTGCCCCACTATTATGAATGAGAAGAAGTTTGCTTATGTGGAGAGTGATAAGTTTTATATGCTTGTAGATCATGAAAAGAATGCTTTATGTGCTGGTTATATTGTGAAATTCCTTCATGATGCAACTGAAAATTATTATGAGGGAGGAACATATGCTTGTAGGAATTGCAATAATATCAAGTTTCCTCTCCAGGTGTTAAAAGTTTTGAAGTTATGTTTGTTTTGCCTTCCTATTCTAGTTGATTCTTACTCCCATAAATTGTTTGTTCACAAAATCCCTATGCATAGGAAGTCGGTTAGACTTAAATGTGCTTGTCATGAGATTCATGATGCTCTTTTGCATGCTATAATTATTATTCCTATGTGAGCATCATTGAAATCATCATGCCTAGCTAAAAGTATTTAAGGAAAAGCACTTGTTGGGAGACAACTCAACACTTTTACTTTCTGTTTTTTGGCGTTCACATGATTAAGCTACTGTAGTAGTCATGTTTTATGCCTTTTATTTCAATAAAGTGCCAAGTAAAGCCTTTGAGATAGTGTGGATGATAGTTGACTTGATTCTTTGCAAAAACAGAAACATTTGCTCTTAGTCCAGTAATTTTAGAAATTCCCTAGAACGTGCTTTTGACCTGAATTTTTTAAACATTATTTATATACAAATTCCCTAGATTGTCCTAATTTTTCAGAATTTTTAGAGACACGGAAGTATGGTTACACTACAGATCTTCATAGATTGTTTTGTTTTTGACAAATTCTGTTTTCATGCATAGTTTGCTTGTTTTAGTGTTCCATATCTTATATTCAGTGATATAAATTATGGGAATATTAGAATACATTAGGTATCATGTGGGAACAATTATGAATCTTCTCTTGACAGTACCTAAGTGAATGATCATTATTTATTATACTAACCCATCTCACGAAGTTCCGTTAAGTTTTGTGTGATTGAAGTTTTCAAGTTTTGGGTGAGACACCAATATGAGGAGAATAAGGAGTGACAAGAACATAAGCTTGGGGACGCCCAAGGCACCCCCAAGGTAATATCCAAAGAAGACTCAAGAGCCTAAGCTTGGGGATGCCCCAGAAGGCATCCCCTCTTTCGTCTTCAACATTATCGGTATATCTTACTTGGAGCTATATTTTTATTAAACACATAATATGAGTTTTGCTTGGAGCTTCATTTCATTTTGTTTTTCTCTGTTAGGTGTTATTTATAATCTTGTTTGGTGCTTGCATTGCATTAGGATGCTTGCATTGCATGCTTTGATTGGTGTTGTGTAAAAACAGAAACTGGTGCTGTAGTGTTTGAATTTTCATATTTTACTGGAACGTGGAAAGTTTCTGAAATTTTTACACAGGGTTTTCATACAAATTTTATAGAATGTCCTAAGTTTTCACAATTTTTTGAGTTACAGAATTACACTGTTTTCATAAATTATTATAGACTGTTCTGTTTGGACAGATTGTTGTCATAGTTTTGTTATCTACTTATCCTCTAGTTTCAATAGCCTATATTGGTAGATATATATTGTGGAAATGATAGTATACAATACCTAATGTTTGAAAATTATTGTGCAACTTGTCTTAGCAGTACATAAAGAGTTGATTTATTATTATGTGTACTAACCTATCTCACGAGTTCTTTCCGAGTTTTGTGTGAATGAAGTTTTTGAGAATAGGTGAAACCATGATATGAGAGGATTGAACGAGATTCAAAATTTCAATCTTGGGGATTCCCAAGGCACGCCAAGTAAATATTTAAAGAATTCTCAAGCATCTAAGCTTGGGGATGCTACGCATCCCACCTCTCTTCTTCAACTATCGGTTAGCCTATGTTGAGCCTAAATTTTTATTCGTTCACATGATGTGTCCTATTCTTGGAGTGCTATTTTTATTTTGCTTGTTGTTTAAATAAAATACTCAGATCTGAAAATCTTTATTAAGAGATAGAGAGAGAAAGTCCTCACATATCTGCTTATTTGTTTGACTACTCATTGATCTTCACTTATATGTTTTGGAGTAGTTTTGTCATTTACTCTCCTGCTTCACTTATATACTATGAGTAAGTGGTTGAATGAATTGAATATCATAAATATGAAATTATATTTGTTTTATATGAATATCACATGGTTATTAATGACTTCACATATGATAAGTATAGGTGGTAAAATTTATTAAAAGTTAGCAAACACTGCATTGGTCACTTGAACAATTCATGAAAGAATATTGAAGGAACAGAGATTTCACATATAAATATACTATCTTGGAAATATTCTATGATTGTGAATACCCGTTAATTATTTTCAAACTTGAGAAAATTAGTCGAAGTTGGACAAGGAAGAGAATGTAATGAGTTATGCTTGGGTATATTTGTATAGAAGTTATATTGTTATGGATCCTCCAAAATGTGGTGCTTGCTTCCACCTCATACTAGCCAAAACTTCCGCACCAAGTAGAAATACTACTTGTGCATCCAAAAACCCTTAAACCCAAAGTTGTTCCATATGAGTCCACCATACCTACCTATATGTGGTATTTACCTGTCGTTCCAAGTAAATTTGCATGTGCCAAACTCTAAACCTTCAAATAATATTATGTTTTATATGACTGAGTCGCTCATATAGTGACTAGGGGATGTCAGTATCTTCCATGCTAGGTGGGTTATTCTCATGATATGCATTGATCCACTGTCATTCATGAGAAAGTGGCTGGTATTCGGGATGCCCATTTCCATGCTGAAAAATCAAATCAAATATAATGTAACAAAACTTCCCCAGGATTTTTGTTCGTATGGATGGTACCCGTGGATTTGACACATCATGGAGTGTGATTGATTGGTGGAGGGGGAGTATAAACTTTACCATTCTGTTTGGGAACCGCCGATAATGTATCTAGCATGGAAGATACCGAGATCTCTCGGTTGTTATGTTGACAATCAAAGCATACTTCTCAAAATTATTATTCATCTCTGTTTTAAAATCTTGAGCTCTGGCACCTCTACAAATCAATGCTTCCATATGTGAAGGGTCTATCTTTTACTTTCTAGTACTTACCTGTATACAAGAGTCATGGTGATCTTCACCACTTCCTATATTTCGCCTTTTTCTCTTGGCAAGCATCATGTGGTGGGGAAAGATCCAAGCATAAATGGACATTCAAATATATTTGATCATGAGTTATTATTGTTGACAATTATCTATTTAATAAATAAGTTGGGAGGAAAAACTTTAAGCTCCTATTTTTCTATGTGTTCGACGGATGTCATTTCATCTAAAAATATGCTCTGAGTGTCAATAATCATGGAAGACTGTATGATAGTTGAGTATGTGTAATTTGTTAAATCAAAGCTCTTACATAGACCTTTCCTGAAAATAAGATGAATTGCAATTGTTCGATGACTAGGATTATGGTTTGTTAGTTTTCAAGAAACTTTTTGATCTATACTTTAACATGTGAATAGCTTGTTACTTGATCATGAGAAGTTTTATGAGATGAGCTACTGTTTATGGTTTATATTGATGCTAGAAAAACTGATTGGAAGTATCATTTGTCAATCTTGTGCACTTGCTAGCATTCACACTTCATAAATTATTTCTTTTATCATTTACCTACTCGAGGACGAGCATGAATTAAGCTTGGGAATGCTCATACGTCTCCAATGCATCTATAATTTACGAAGTATTCATGCCATGTTTACAATAATTCTATATTATTTTGGTATGATTTTATTAGAACTAACCCGGACTAACGTTGTTTTGAGCAGAACTACCATGGTGTCGTTTTTCGTGCATAAATAAAAGTTCTCGGAATGGCGTGAAAGTTTATGATGATTTTTATGGACCAAAAGTGAACCCCGAAGCACCAGAGTTGGGCCAGGAAGTGGATGAGGAAGCCACAATCCCGACGGTCTCCATGACGAGGAGGGCGTAGTTCACCCCCGGGGCTAAGGGTATGTACCAGTAGCTATGTGTTTGATCTCTCTCTCTCTCTCTCTCCCGTGTTCTTGAGATGGCACGATCTTAATGTATCGCGAGCTTTATTAATATAGATGAATCATATGGAGTTTCCCCTCTCTATCTTCTTATGATGAACCGAGTTTTCCCTTTGAGATTTTCTTATCGGATTGAGTCTTTAAGGATTTGAGAACACTTGATGTATGTCTTGCGATGGGATATCTGTGGTGACAATGGGATGTTCTATTGATCCACTTGATGTATGTTTTGGTGATCAACTTGCGGGTTCCGTGACCTCGGAATCTATGCATAGCGGTTGGCACATGTTTTCGTCTTGACTTTCCGGTAGAAACTTTGGGGCACTCTTTGAAGTTCTTTGCGTTGGATTGATCATGATGAATCTGAAATTATGTGATGCATATCTTATAATCATGCCCATGGGTACTTGTGGTGACATTGGAGTATCTACGTGACATTAGTGTTTTGGTTGATGTGTATCTTAAAGTGTTATTTTAGTACGAACTCTAGGGCTGTTCGTGACACTTATAGGGATAGCTCATAAGATTGATCAGAAAAGATAACTTTGAGGTGGTTTTGTACCCTACAGTGATTTATTTGTTTGTTTTCCGCTATTTGTGACTTTCGAGTGAACTCTTTGTTGTACGTGAGGGATTTATATGTGATTCAACTATGTTAGTATTGTTGAGAGAACTTGCACTAGTAAAAGTATGGACCCTAGGCCTTGTTTCCAAGCATTTATACAACGTTTTGCTCGTTGTTTACTATTTGTTACCTTGCTGTTTTTATATTTTCAGATTACAAAAACATATATCTACCATCCATATTACACTTGTATCACCATCTCTTCACCGAACTAGTGCACCTATACAATTTACCATTATATTGGGTGTGTTGGGGACACAAGATACTCTTTCTTATTTGATTGCAGGGTTGCTTGAGAGAGACCATCTTCATCCTACGCCTCCCACGGATTGATAAACCTTAGGTCATCCACTTGAGGGAAATTTTCTACTGTCCTACAGAACTCTGCGCTTGGAGGCCCAACACGAGTCTAGAAGAATAAGGTTGTGTAGTAGACATCAAGCTCTTTTCTGGCGCTGTTGGCGGGGAGGCTAGGTAAGAAACACTCACATCCCGTCAACAAAGCTCTTTTTTGGCGCCGTTGCCGGGGAGGTTAGGTAAGCGGCACTCACATCCCGTCAACGAAGCTCTTTCTGGCGCAGTTGCCGGGGAGGTGAGTGCTTGAAGGTATATCTTTAGATCTTGCAATTAAATCTTTTAGTTTCTTGTTTTTCACTAGTTTGGTTTTATAATAGAAAACTAAAAAAATGTAATTGAGGTTGCCTCATATGCTTCATCTTTTTAATATCTTTCGTGAAAATGATGGAAGGGAAAATTGTGCTCAAGTGTTAGAAGAAGAAGTTATTAAAATGTTTGGCACTAAATCTTTGAGTGATGAGCATGATAGCAATATTGTTAGTTTGAATTCTGTGAATATTCGTGATGCTAATGATATGCAAAGCCACAAGCTTGGGGATGCTATGCTTGATGAATATGATAATTTTTAGTCCCCCAAGTTTTGATGAGCAAAACTATTATGATGATGGTATGCCTCCTATGTATGATGATTATCGCGATGACATGTTTGCTATAAAGAGTTATAGTAACCATGAAACTTTTTATCATGATTTTAATATTCAAAGTGGTTATGTCAATCAAGTACCTCATGATAGTTATTTCGTTGAGTTTGCTCCCACTATTATGAATGAGAAGAAGTTTGCTTATGTGGAGAGTAATAAGTTTTCTATGCTTGTAGATCATGAAAAGAATGCTTTATGTGTTGGTTATATTGTGAAATTCCTTTATGATGCTACTGAAAATTTGATTGTAGGGTTTCTTGAGAGAGACCATCTTCATCCTACGCCTCCAACGGATTGATAAACCTTAGGTCATCCACTTGAGGGAAATTTGCTAATGTTCTACAAAACTCTGTGCTTGGAGGCCCAAGACGAGTCTACAAGAAGAAGGTTGTGTAGTAGCCATCAGGCATCATGTGTGTAAGCAAGTAGACCGACTCCTGCATGCATCTACTACTACCAATCCACCCATCGACCTCTATCTAGCATGCATCTAGAGTATTAACTAAAACAGAGTAATGCTTGGAGAAAAATGACATGATGTAGACAAAGCAAATCCTATTAATATGAATCGACCCCATCGTTTTATCCCTAGTGGCAGCAATACAAACACATGTCTTGTCCCTTATTTTGTCACTGGGATATAGAGCATCGCAAGATTCAACCCACTACAACGCACCTCTCTCACTTAAGATAGATCAATCTAGTTGGCCAAACCAAATCAAGAGATGTGAGAGAATTATGAGGATATCATGATGATGCATATAAGAATTCGGATTAGACTCAAATATATTTCATGAATAATCTGAACATAAACCCATAGTTCATGGGATCCAAACTAATGCACCGCATAAAGTGATTACATAAGATAGATCACCGCAAGAATCGCAGTGATCATGACAATGAAAAACATAGAGAGAGATAGCCATCTAGGTACTAGCTATGGACTCGTAGGTTTGTGGCGAACTACTCTCACATCACCATGGGAGCAACAAGGTTGATGTAGAGGCCCTCCATGATCGACCCCCCTCCGGCAAGGCACCGAAATAGGGCTCCATATGGGCACATTGTAGAACACAGACTTGCAGCGGTGAAAAAGTGTTTCGGGAGGATCCTTAGGGTTTTGGGGATTAATGAGAATTTATAGGACATAGAGGAACACTTGAACCAAGGGAGGTGGCCCCAAGCCATCAGGGCATGTCCACCCCTAGGCACGCCCTGTTGTCTTGGTGCCACCCCATGGGGCCTCCGATCTCCTTCTGAAGCTTCCAGGTCCATGTCCAGAAAAAATCATAAAAAGGTTTCGGGGTATTTGGACTTTGTTTGGTAAAGTATTCGTGGAAAGCCAAAAACATGCAGAAAACAACAATTGGCACTTGGCACTGGGTTAATAGGTTAGTGCTCAAAAAATATAAAACAACAAGTAAATGCCTAAAAACCATCCTAGAATGATAATATAATAGTGTGGAACAATAAAAAATTATAGATACATTGGAGACATATCGGTGTAGTTTTTGTGCAGAAAATAAAAGTTCTCGGAATCACTCAACACTTTTTAGTGATATTTTCTTGAACAAATAAGAAAATACTGGAGTGAAAAACACCAAAGGTGAAAGCCAACAGGGCGCAACCACCCCCCTAGGCGCGCCATGTTGGCTTGGGACCACCTCGTGGCTCCGTTTGACGTGATTCCAACGCTGAAAAATCCTATATATTGGGAAACTCCCAAAAATTAACCTAGAACTTCTTCTCCACCATCGCAAGACTCTGTCCCAAAGAAAACTCATCCATTGCCCTGTTCCAGCATCGTGCCAGAGGGGGCAATCATCACCGAAGGCCATCTTCATCACCCCGACAGTCTCCATGAAGAAGAGGGAGTAGTTCACCCTCGGGGTTGAGGGTATGTACCGCTAGCTATGTGTTTGATCTCTCTCTCTATCTCTCTCGTGTTCTTGCGATGTCATGATCTTGATGTATCATTTGTCCCTTGCTATTTTGATGTGATGACTTGAATCTTTCCCTAGAGATTTTGCTATGTCGGATTGAATATTGGATTTGAGATCACTTGATGTATGTCTTGCATGTGGATTACCCATGGTGACAATGGGGTGTTCTATTGATTCACTTGATATATGTTTTGGTACTCAACTTGCGGATTCCCATGATGACAATGGGGTAATCTATGCATATGACACATTCTTGTCCTACTTTCCCCGATGGAAATCTTGGGGGTACTGTTTGAAGTTATTTATGTTGGATTGAATGTGATGAATCTGGAATTGTTTGATGCATGTCGAATAACTAACCCATGAATACTTGAGATGACATTGGAGTATCTAGGTGAAATTAGAATTGATTTATGTGTATCATAGGTGTTATTCTAGTACGAATTCTATGGTTCTTTGTGACACTTATAGGAATAGCTCAATAGATTGATCGGAAAGAATAGCTTTGAGGTGGTTCTATGGTTGCTCTGCCAGCTCGCCCGAGACTAATACCTCTCCAAGAATCCCATGTACGACCACTTCCAATGCTCAAGAACCTTTACGCACGGATATGCCAAGGTTGACTACATGGACGTTAACTATTCTCGTTGTCACGTGGAATTTACAAGATCGCCGAGTGCCACAACTTCCACGACATCCACGAGAACGTGTGTACGACTAGTTCCCTTGACGAACCTCGGTCCACCTCGAACGCACGCTTCAAAGGTATACTGTTGAGACGATGTATGTGGATAAATGCATTGTTGTATGAGATGCGTCGTGTTTGTTTTGTAGATGCCGTGTTATTTGCACGTACCTCCTTATTCATGCCTATGGCACATGGGAACCTAGTAACTGGGATCAACCCATCATTCTTTGGCATGACACGCTAACGCCCGTAATTCGTTTGCACTGGTATCTCATCGAGTTATCGGAACCGAAACGTTGTCGTGGCATCATTTTGTTTTTGTCGTTGTGGCACCCAATTTTTTCCGTCATGGCGACACAAGCTTCATATCTTTCATGCCAATGTTTTCAGAAAATCGTATGCAACTTGAGTATGTCATCCATATCATGATAAAAACATTTAAAATTTCTAATATTGTTGAATGCATTCATTCGCATATATAACTTGTTAGAGCGGTTTATGGCATATCTAATTAACCATAGCTCCAATTAAATGATCCACGTAAGTAACTTGACCAAAAAATTGTGTAGAATAACATGGTGACATTTATTTTGTTGTTTAGCAACTCTAAAATTGTCTATAGGGATAAAAGTACCGAATCTTAATTTGCATATGGGGATTTCCCAGAATTGTTATTCATTGTTTTACCCTCATTTAAACTTGCCTAGAATTTTATGTAGTTCCATAATATCTTGTTGCATCCATGATTAGCGTGCTTGTGGATGTCATTTACATACATTTTGCATTCATATCATATTATCTTGTGCTGATCATATATTTTAGACCATAACTCCGTTTTAGATGATCTATATATGTAAATCGACTAGAATGACGTGTAGAATCTCATGGTACACTTTATTTTGTTGTTTAATAAATATATAATGTGTTTAGTACAGATGTGGACCAATTTCAAAATTAACATATGAGCTCATTTCGGAAATACTATAAGTTGTTTCCGACCTCATCTAAAATGCCTATAAATAGTTTATTTATGATTCACCTCTTGCCATGTTTAACAACATTTAATATTGTCATGTACCTAAATGGGAGTGAACTAAGTAATTAAATATGGAGTTTCGTCGATATGCAACTCGTTGCATACTGAGTTTCACTTAATGTGTATTATTTGATTGTTGTGAATTGTCATGCCTTGCATAATTAAATCGCACATGCATCATATGTGTTTGTGCATCATGTCATCCACATGTTGTGGTGGATTGTCACAGACCAAGTTTACCTTGCTTGTCATTGCATTTCATGCATGCATTTTTATTTCTATTTTGAATTTGAATTGAGGAATGATCAAACCTCAGAAAGAATTTTTGTCAAATAAGCCATATAAAAATTGCTTCAAAGAAGTCCAAGAAAATGTCCCTGGTATTCTAACAAAATATTGGCATGAGGTAAAATTCAAATCAATATTTTTGGAATCACAGAAGCATTTATATTGGGGCTTTGATTTAAAACAATAATTATTTGAGTTGGATTTAACTCTGCTACAACGGAATTATAATTCCAATAATTCTAAAAATTGGTGAGTGGCTATGAATATATATTATCAAGCCACATTATAATTTTCATAAGCTATAAAAGTGATTTGGTTGTAAAAACAAATTTAAAATATATCACAGAAATTAGAAAACAAAACAAATAAAAAAAGAGGAAACACTCACCTGACTTACCTAGCCCGTCAACCGACCCGGTCCACCAAAGCCCACGCGCCAGTCGACTTCCTCCTTTGCGAGGAGGACAACGGTGTGTCACACGCACGGGAGACGCGCCCACCTCCTGCTTGCTCCCCGCCAGCACGACACCGGTGATGAGATCCCAAGAGCCGTCCAAATCGGGACGACTCCCTCTCCTCTCTTTTCCCTCGCTTTGTCTTTCCCCCTCTCTCATGGCCGGCGCAGCCATGGCCATGTGCCCCTGACCACCGTAGCTACCGAACTCCCATCTACGCCCCTTCGTGTCCAGATGATCCACAGCGGCCTCGCCCTCGTCTTCACCAAGCCGCTCGCCGCTCGATGGGATGATTTGCCACCAATTTCATCGTCTTCAACCTCGGGCTCCAACGACAGTCACCCTCGATTCGCGTCAGCGAGTGCATCCCTGACCTCGTTGTCGCCTCTGCTAGACCTGTGGTGAATTGTTGCCTTGTATCCCCCTCCCCCTCTGGTTCTTCATAGCCCTAGATAGCTTCCCCGTCGTGGTCGAGTTCCGCTTGTCGTAGCATGTCGCTGGCATGGCCTGATCCCAAGGGGCTCGCGTCCGAGTACGGGGTTGGACTCCTGGAGGTCCCGGGAGCCGAACAACCCTAGTAGCTCGCCGTGCCCCGCTCCGCATCGTCGTTCGCTTCGAGATCGAGCTCCGTTCACCACCAAGGTCGCTGAGGCCCTCTTCTTCGGCCACCTCGCGACCTCCCATCTCCTCCTATGGATGCGGGCGATGTGAGCTACTCGCTGGTAGCTTCAGCTCGTCGAATGATTGCGTATGGGCGAAACCCGATGGACCCCGCCATGCTCTATTGTCGTCGGTGTGGACCTCGCCGGCCTGAGCCACTGCTACCTCTTGGAGCTTGTGTTGGTTTTCCCTTGAAGAGGAAAGGTTGATGCAACAAAGTAGATAAGTATTTCCCTCAGTTTGTTGAGAACCAATGTATCAATCTAGTAGGAGGAACAAGCGAGGATCCAATAGTAGTACCTACATAAATAATCAAACACTTGCACCCAACGCTATAAAGGGGTTGTCAAACCCTTCAGAGTTATGTGCAAGGATGAGATCTGATAGAGATAGATATAAAATATTGATAGATCTAAAAGTAAAACTAAAGTAAATAAATTACAACAAAGTATTTTTGGTTTATAGATCTGAAAATATAATATGGAAAATAGACCCGGGGGGCATAGGTTTCACTAAAGGACTCTCTCATAAAGGAAAATAATACGGTGGGTGAACAAATTACTGTCGAGCAATTGATAGAAAAGCAAATAATTATGAAGATACCCAAGGCAATGATTATGCATATAGGCATCACGTCCATGTCAAGTAGACTGAAACAATTCTGCATCTACTACTATTACTCGACACATCGACCGACTCCTGCCTGCATCTAGAGTATTAAGTTCATGAAGAACAGGGTAACACATTAAGTAAGAAGACGTGATGTAGAGGGATAAACTCAAGCAATATGATGAAAACCACATCTTTTTTACCCTTGATGGCAACAATACAATACGTGCCTCGCTACCCCTACTCTCACTGGGTGAGGACACCACAAGATTGACCAAAACTAAGCACTTCTCCAATTGCAAGAATTACCAATCTAGTTGTCCAAACCAAACAAATAATTCGAAGAGACTTGCAAAGATATGAAATCATGCACATAAGAATTCAGAAGAGACACAAATAATATTCATGGATAATCTGAACATAAACTCACAATTCATCGAAACTCGACAAACACACCGCAGAAGAGTATTATATCAGATAGATCTCCATAAAGATCATGAAAACCATGGTATTGAAGATCAAAGACAGAGAAGAAGCCATCTAGCTACAAGCTATGGACCGGTAGGTCTGTGGTGAACTACTCACACATCATCGGAGGGGCAATGGAGTTGATGTAAATGCCCTCTGTGATCAATTCCCTCTCTGACAAATTACCGGAAAAGGCTCCCAGATTGGATCTCTCAGGAATAGAGGCTCCCGGTGGCGTAAAAGTATTTTCGTGGCTCTTTTTGGTGATACGGGAATATTTGGGAATTTATAGGCCAAGAATTAGGGTTAGGGGACCTGCAGGGGGGCACAAGCCAGGGGGCGTGGCCACCCCCCAGGGCGCTCCCTGAAGGCTTGTGGCCTCCCGGCAACTACCTTGCCCCCTACTCCAAGTCTGTTGCGTGTCGTCTGGTCCAAGAAAAATCTATCCGGAGATTTTATTCCGTTTGGACTCCGTTTAATATTCCTTATCTGCAATATTCAAAAAAGTGAAAAAAATAGAAACTCGCACTAGGCTCTAGATTAATATGTTAGTCCCAAAAATAATATAAAACAGCATATAAATGCATATAAAACATCCAAAATAGATAATATAATAGCATGGAACAATCAAAAATTATAGATACGTTGGAGACGTATCAGCCAGCACCATGTGGGTCGGGTTGGTGAGGTATTCGTTTAGACCCTAATTACCGTGCTAATCAACACCACTCACACTGATAGAGGGCCTCACCTCACTAATTAACAGTAGGTTAAAACTAGTTATATCTTGCTTAAACCCTCAGACACTAATGTGCGGGACCCAGGTGTTAGGTTTGACCCTGGACAGTCTAGTTGACCGCTGACGACACAGTGACCTCCTGGTGATGCAGTAACTAATTTATGAATTCTAGAAACTGTTGATAACTTTGAAAAATCATAGAAAATAAGCTCTAACTCGGATGAAAATAAATTATATATGAAAACTTACCAGAAAAATGCAAGGAATCTGTTTATGGCATTTCCATGCATGTTAGAACAACTTATGTCCTCTGGTTTGGACAAATAAAATAAATGTCATTTAAATAACCACATATGAAGTTTGAATTTGAACATTGGTTCAAACCAACTTCATTTAATGTTGTTGCTAGATGCATTAGCTCAATCAACAGCATATTGCCATGTCATGATCATGCATCATAGTGTTGCATTTCTATGAAGTAAATGTTGTTCTTTTCTGTTTGCCTATGTTGATTCCCCCTCGGTAGACGATGGTTCCGACATTGTGACCATTGACATTAATGAAGAGAAGTAATATCTTCAGAATTGTCACGCAAGCAACCCCCCTTGAGCATACTGATATAAACTCACTCCCTCGCTCCTGCTCTCTTTTACTGCAATAGGACAACAACGATTCAATTGCTACATGTTTCAGTAGTTGAACCCATTCATGTGCATGACCTGCTTTTTGCCAGAGTAAATAGTTGAAACCACTTAACATGAGTAGCAACTGCTTGAGCCTTGTTGTGCTTACTCATTCATGCTTTCTTATTATGCCTGCTATGCTTAGAGTCGTGTTGGGTCTAATCCACTTGGATGATGAATCAAAATGGTTGTGTTCATGTCCTACTGTGTAAGAGTTAAGTGTGTGAACACGGTTTGGTAAAGGTAGCGATGAGAGGCCATGTAGGATTACATGGAGGGTTGTCTCATTGGGACCGTCCTTAAGAACTGAGTTATGTGTATGTTATCCAAGACAAGATACTACCATGCATTGGGCCCTGAAATATGACCCCTCTCGGCTTATTAATCGCCTAGATCTCTGTCCAGGAGTTGCAACTACTTTTGCTGTTTGTAGAAAAAGTGTTGGCAAACGTGTTTAGCTCTGCCCGACGGGGTAGGCTTCAGTGCGGTAGATACACAGTGGCACGGTGTACCAAGTGGCACCCAGATGGTGGGCTTGTGGAACCCTGCGCACATCATTTGAGGCTGTTAAGGAAACTTTGGTCAGACTTCCTTGCGGGTTCAGTCTCAAATAGGCGATAACCCGGACTAAGGTCTTGTGTGGTTAACGGTCGTGGCCGACGCCCACGCTAGTGCTTCTGCTTGAAGGTTGCCGAGATGCATGACCTGCATATGGTGATAAGTGGTGAGAGCGTGTGTGAAGAAGTATACCCCTGTAGGGTGAATTAATCTATTCGAATAGCGCGTCGTCGGATATGGACTACTTGGAATCATTACGTGGTACATAGACAACTTGAAATGGATACTCTAAAACATGTAAGATAAGTGTGAGTGCTATGGATGGCCTTCTCATAGGGAGGCGAGAGTGGATCCATAGTGGTGTATTGATTTGGTGAATATGTGCACTCGTGTGCACTACCCACCTCAAAGAAAGTGTGCGTGGTCGTAGTGCAGGTTAGCCAAGAGTCAAAACTGGCTTGCTGCAATTAAACTCCACAACCCTTTTGTTGACAATGATGCATATGTAGATAGTTCTGATGTAAGTCTTGTTGAGTACCTTTGTACTCATGGTTGCTTAATTTATGTTTTTGCAGAGGAGACATTAGTCTCGCTATTGGTTTCCTAACCGGAGTTCGATGTTGACCGTATTAGCTTGGGAATCCTAGACACAGGTTTGGCTCCTTTGGTAGGGTCGTTGTAGATTTTCACGCTCTTCAAGCCTCTTTTAGTAGATGTCTGTACGCAGATATGTTATGCTTCCGCTTGATGCTTGTATGACTTGGGTGTTGGGTCATGTGACCCCTGTTTGTAATATCACACTATGTAGACTCTTATGAGTTCTGAATAAATGCTTGAGTCATAGAGTTGTGTTGTGATGCCATGTTGTATCTACACATATCGTGCATATTGTGTGTATGTTTTGAAATGCATTGTATGTGTGGGATTCGACACCTAGTTGTGTGCCTCTAGTAGTACTCTTTACAGGGAAATGCCCCTTTGTGTTTCCAGTGAGCCTTGGTAGCTTGCTACTGCTCCGGACACATTGGTTGACTAGCATGTATCCTTCTTTGTTGTTGTGTCTGTCCCTTCGAGGAAATGTCACACGGTGTAATGGAGTCCATGTAGCTTGCTACAGCTCGTCTACACTCATTGTTGACCGACACCTTCTTTGTTGGGTTATGTATGTCTATCCTTGTATGGATGTGCCACTTGGTTTTATAACTAGCTATGTAGACATGGGTTCTCTGACATATGATTGCTAGCGACACATTCATATACGTGAGCCAAAAGACGCAAACAGTCCCGGCCAAGGTAAGGTGGCAGCCGTGGAGTTTACCGTGCGTGAGGCCACAAAGTTATGTGATGTGTTACATGCTGGATTTCTATGGCTTAGGATCGAGGTCCCGACATCGTTGGTATCAGAGCTTGACTGCCTGTAGGATAACCAAGCCAAACTGGTCGATGTTGAGTCTAGAAAATCTTTAGTTATATAAGGGAATTGCTTGTGTAAGGGAACGTAAGGCTCATTTTACTCTTTTCCTTGTGTCATTCTTATTATGAGTCACCCTCTTCTTTATTCTACAGGGTTAAAAACTAGGCTTTCTCATCTATCTATCAGGATGAGGAGTTACTATGTTGGAGACTTATAGGAAAGTTGTGGTATTTCTCGATCGATGTCTCTATAGGAATTCATTGTTATGTTGTTAGTTTTCATGCGGGTTGCCTCATATTTCATGCCCGTACAGTCGTTATGTTGTCAGAGTTATCCAAGGGTTATAAAATCTGTTGCAATTGCAAACTCCTTCCTCCTGTTCTTGATGCCTTTTTGGCCAGACAAAGCACACTAGTTATTGTGTTGAGGTACTCTAATACCTCGACGTAATTGTTGTAGGTGTTATGAAACCATGTTATCTCAGATAACCACCCAATAGTCTAGTTGTGTTTGTGTTTCGAGTGTGATAATTTTGGCCCTCATTATTGAAAACATCCCGTGATGTTACTTAGTCAGCAGGTATTCTGTCTCTGGGTTCTCAAACCCATGATTCCTTCTGCTTACTCCTGTTGATAGTAATTGCTCGTTCCTTTAGGATGATTAGTAACCTTGTTCTAGTTCTCGAGGTCCGTGGTATATCATTCTTCCAATACCATGGACCATCTTCGGCAGAAGTTTTTAGTGAACTAAAGATCACAATAAGAGTGCTCGATGAGTTCTCCATTCTAATTGTGACTCTGCCAATCCAACCTTTCCGCATGGGTTATCTGGAAGAATTATGTTGAACTTGTTTGACATGCTAATATATGCATCTACAACTCAGAAAAATCATGTGCTCTTGAGTTGCCCCTCCATTGTATTCTGACCTTCATCTATCAATGGATAGTCAAGAGTAGTTGTGCATTTGTGTTCATCAATGCCTACTATTCTCGTGGTCTGTCAGGCCATTCTATTTCAGAATGACTAGGAGAAACAAACGCCAGTGCCTCATCCATTTCCAGGATTGGGTTAAAGTAGTTGTATTCTGCAGATCAAAATGTCAATCCAGCTTTTGTTCTGTTCTACCTTGAGGTAGTACCCTCTTCATGTCAATGCTGTCACGAAAATTGCACCCCTCTTATGAACTCTTGACACAGTGGTACTTCTCGCTATCAAAATACTTGACATGAAGGAAGCTAGAGCAATAAACTAAGTGAGACGATCATTTGGTAAGCTCACGATTGAGTCTTGTCCGTCACATCATTCTCATAATGATGTCATCCCGTTATCAAATGACAAATCATATCTATTGTTAGGAAACCTTAAACATCTTTGATCAATGAGCTAGTCTAGTAGGGGCTCACTAGGGACACGGTGTTGTTTATATATCCGGTCAATACAATTCTAGCATGGATAATAAACGTTTGTCATGAGCAAGGAAATATGATAATAACGAATTTATCATTGCCTCTAGCGCATATTTCTAACACTTGGTGTGCCTAGACCAAGGGCGTGGGGACTTGCCCCACTACCCACGTCCATGCCCCCCTTGTAGGTGGGATCTACTCTGAAACCTTCTAGAATCTTCCCAGCACAATACCAAAAAACGCTGAACATTTTCCAGAACCCCATGCGAACCTAGTAGTGCTCCAAGACAATAAGGAAGAAGTATGAGAAGGGAGGCACTGGCCGACGATGAGGAAGTGGGGGAAGATAGGAGCCACGGTGAAATCATGTCCCACGTACCAGCCACCTTGAGATTCATCACGTCCCACTCGCTCCTCATGCCGCAACCTAACCTTGTCCACACCCTCGGTGTTGATGATCTAAGACTGGTGCAGATCCTGCGGCGGCAGCGCCGGGGCTGCATTCTTTCCCCTTTCCCTTATCCCCATAGATCCGGGCCTTGCGCGACCATGGGGGTAGGGGAAGGGGGCCCTCTCTAAGTGGTAAGCGACTACAAGAGAGTGCGGTCGCTGGTGGCGGAGCAGTACCGACGAGGCGAGGAAAAAGATGTGAAGGAAGGGGCAGGCCACAGTGGTCATCCCCTATTTTATAGCCAAAGCCCGTGAAGTGACAACCGCCCACGAGTTGAGGTGCGGTGCCCCACTCCTCCCACTAGCTAAGGCCATGCTACAAATGTGGCACGGTGGTCCAGGGGCGCTTTGGCTTTCTATGATATGAATAATAACTGTAGTAAATGCGACCAACGCTATGGGTGCGGGTCCCTACCTCCTGTCGTCGACCGCCACATGTCAAGCCCCTATGACTTTGGGCCCCATCGGCTTTCATGCCCCCGGTGGGAATAGCCAGGACATGGGCTCGGGGGCTACTATCGACCCAGTGGGGACCATGATACCCTATGCCCGTGGATTTAGGCCATGACATTGTCACCCGGAGAGTGATGATCAACTGTGTCTCCCCGTCGGAGGCTTTGCGAGGGACCAATCCTCGAGTAGAGCTTCTAGGGATTGATCTAGGAAGCATCTCTGCTAGGGCGGGTTTCCTTCTTAGCGAAGGAAATGAAGAATACGTCCATCAGGGGCATTAAATACGCACTATGCTACTACAGTGGCATGACATCAGCTGTTGAGATGGGACACTACATGTCCAGCTTTTTTTACTTTGGGTGCCAACAAGGAGCATAGTCCCCAAGGATATTCACAATTACCGGTAAGGCTTCACCTATTCATCCTGTGGCTACACGTGTGTCTTGTATCTACCAACGTGGTATGGGCGAGTGTGCCCTTCCTGGTCTTGTTGGACCGATACAAACGACCCCCCTAGGGCTTTCCCTTTTGTTTGTATCTGGCATGTGGCAACCCCCCCCCCCCCCCCCGTTAGAGAAGGGGGCATGCCGGGTATAAATAGGATATCCCCATAGCCAAGTAAGAGGTCAACTCATTAGGAACACACCACACGCATTGTAATCAGTTCATCGTGAACACAACAATATCATCCTTAGGAAGGAATAGGGTATTACACCTCAATGGTGGCCTAAACCTGGGTACCTCCGTGTGCTTTACCTCCAGCCATCTCTTTGGCGATCTATGCCCAAGGTAATGAAGCATGTTCAGCCCCTGGTCGAACTAACAAAGGGTTGTTTGTACACTTTCCAATGTCTGGTTCCTAGACATCGACACACCTTCAATCATATTCAATCCCATTGGAGGGGGATTGAATGAACTAAGCTTAAGGCCTTGTTTGGTTAGACCCAGATTCGCAAGGATTAGAGCCCAATCCATATGGTTTGCCCCGAATGGATTTCATTCCCAGGACTCGCACATTTGGTTAGGTTGTGGTAGGGGGAAACCGACTGAACCATGACGATCCATGAAGAGAAAAATATCTTCTCAAAGGCGTCGAAAGAATCCACGAGAGGCGAGGACGTGGCGATGAAATATGCTACATTAAGGCAGTAAAGGTGTGGTGCGCCAATGGGTGCCTTGACTATCTAACGATAACGATAACACCCTGAACCTTTCCTCCCCCTTCCTCGCCCTCCCCCTCCATTCCTCTAACACTCGAGCTTCACCGACGGTGGCTCTCTCTATTTACCAGTCACAGAGACACGTGGACTCGCAGGAGTCAGTGCTCTCCTCATGATCCCACACTTGTGCATATATATACTTGTCAAATTTGCTTCTTGATCTTGATTTTACAAGCCACAGATATGTGATTGATTTTATTCATCTTATTTCCTATTAACATCTCAAATGGTGTGATGGATTCTTTTTTTTGGTTGTGTGGCGGTCGAGCCAATTGAAGAATTTATGGGAATTTGACTATGCATGTTTCCATGGTTTAGAATATTTTGTTCTTTTTTCCTATGGGGAAAGGTGGTTGCTCTTCACATATGGGTAAAAAGGGTACAAGTAGTAATTGCTCTCCATTTTGATTGTATGTCTTGCTCTTAATTAGATATCACAAAAGGGAGACAACATCTAGAGGTTTGAGGATGGAGGATGCATCCTTGGAGCTGCAAGAGGAAATATTAAGGGTGTGCTTGGTTGCGTGCATAACAGGTAATAACCAACCATGCCCTAGGGATACAATTTTGGGATGCTTGGTTACCTACGCATGCGACTAGGCCTCCATAACATGGTACTCAAAAGCAACCTGGAGCTTGGCTCTCAAGGAGCGATCGATTTGAATGTTTCCAGCGAGCCAAGCCCAATTGAGCATAAGGACACGTGGATAAGCCGGAGATGTTGTGTTGTCTCCCAGAGTCATGCCATAAATCATCTCACCCCTATCTCACTGCCGACTCTTCCATCTATCCATTGTCTTCTTCGTCGCCGTAAGTAAATACGTAACTAGGAATATGGAAAATTACATTTTTGGAATTTGCAATAATGCGATGGGCGAACGACGGGAATTGAACCCGCGCATGGTGGATTCACAATCCACTGCCTTGATCCACTTGGCTACATCCGCCCCTTATCCAGCTAAAGGACTAACCGGTGGTTACAGGGGGCATCGACATGCTCGAATTAGAGATCCATGTAGCCATTGACTTAGCCATCAGTTTAGACTTGGAGGCTTCAGTTTGGGTGTCGACTTGGGTTTAGGATAATATTTTGGGTTTCATACATACTCGATTAGGGTGTGCATATGGGATTTGATTTGGGTGTCCAAGTCATGTTATATTTAGGTGTATATATGGGGTTAGACTAGGGTGTGAATATGGGATTAGATTTTGGTCTCATATAGGGCTCAATTAAGGTTTGATATGGATCAAATTGGTGTTGTCGGCATCAAACCTCTCGATCTTGTTGTAGGAGCATATCAGCAGTGATGATGTTCTTGTTATGGTAGATGCACATGTTTCCATGTTGATTTTAATGCTACTATGTTCAACTTCATGATCATTCCATGCTGATTTCTTACATGTGCCTGTGTGTTGAAATTCATGATTAGTCTATGGTAGTTTGTTACATCCGTTCATCTTGTTCGGTTTGATTAGCACGACGAGAGCTCCGAGGGCAAGGAGATTGCTAAGGGCAGCGCCTAGTAGAGGCATTGCGAGAGGCCAACAAATGTCGGCCAATTCCATGAGTCGCTAGGCCCAACCCACTTCTGCAAGGTGATTTTAGTACTTGGGTTGGAGCTAGCTACTACCGACCCCCAACAGCCTTGAAAAACACATAGGTACAATCCCACAGGAGACCAAACTCAAGAAAAACACATGCCGCACTAGGAGGGTCAAACTCCGGGAGATCAATGGGAGGCCAGCCATTGATCAAGCATGGGTCGGCTTCGAAATTGATCACCAGCTCCAGACCGGCTACCTCATCACCTTCAAGAACTGGATCGAGAACACCTTCAGGATCATTACCTTGGGCCTTTACAGCGCAAAAGTGGTGGCCAAGTTCCAGAGCACAACAAAGCACTCTATCTTGACCCGAGAAGTTTAATGTGTTTTCATTAGTCTGTCAATATGTGTTTTTATTGTCACTATATGCTTATGACTCTGTCGTTGTTATTATGGCTATGGTTGTTAATGTAGTGGCTACAATGTAAAGAAAATGCTTGTCTAAATTGCTATGCTCCGCCTATTAGTGTGTATGTGTGTGTGTGTGTTGTGGTAAGACCATCTCTAGCAGACCCCGTATAGAGCCGCGACCCGCAAAATAACCGCCAAAATACGGCTTGGCGCGACCAGAGCCCGCAAACGGGTCCGACCCGTAAATATTTTTGGCGAGCGCGGCAAAATCCCATCCACAACCCATGGAAATGCAGGTTTACGCCTCGCCCCTACGGTTCCCTGTATCCCAGCAAAGCGATTGGCGGGAGGGACATTTCAGCCCGTGCCCTTCCCCAACCCCTTCCATCGCCTCTCGCCATTGGTTCCGCCTATCCGCCGTCAGCGATTCCGGCCAAATATGCGGGCGGAATCGCACCTCGGGGGTGCCCCTACCCCCTTCCACCGAGCCGCTGCACCGGCTCCCCGGATCCGCCGCTCCACCGCCGGAGATTCACCACCGAAGAGCCACCGCCCCCGACCAGCCGGTGAGTTTGTACTTGTGCTTGTGCCGAGCGGTATACATAGTTGGTTAACGCACCACGTGTATTTGTGAATTTAGATGGAATTGAGCCCGTGCGAGAAGTTTTTGCTCGACGATTCGTCCGATTCGGATGACTCGGATGTTGAGACGCTGCTTGTCAACTATCGCAAGCACACGTTGGTGATGGCCCTTGTCGTGAAGGAGCATGAAGACGAGAATCGGAAGAGGCGACGAGGATCGACCGTCGACCGTCTTTGCATTCCTCGAAATCGCCATCTCGGGAACGAGATTTTGATGCAAGACTACTTCACGGAGAATCCAACATATCTGCCTCACCTCTCCCGGAGAAGGTACCGAATGCACCGATCCCTCTTTGTGAAAACTGTTCAAGCTTGCGAGGCCAATTGTCGGCATTTTACTCAAAGAACAAATGTCGCAGGCTTGAAGGGATTTAGTGCATATCAAAAAATCTTGGCGGTTGTGCGGGTAATTGCATACGGCATTCCGTGTGACTTTGCTTCGCATTGGTGAAGATACTACAATTGAGTCAGTGCCTAGGTTTGTCAAAGTGATCATCCATGTCTTCGATCCTGAATATCTTTGTGCACCCAACGAGGAAGACACAAAAATATAGATGGCATCTAATGATAGAAGAGGTTGGCATGTCATGCTAGGAAGCATAGATTGTATGCATTGGACTTCGAAAAATTGTCCAAAGGGATGGCAGGGGATGTATTGTGTCAAGTCTGGTGATGCAACAATTGTGCTTGAGGCCGTAGCATCCGAAGATTTATGGATTTGGCATTGCTTTTTTAGTATGCCGGGTACTCTTAATGATATCAATGTGTTACAATGGTCTCATTTGTTTGCTAGGATTGCTAGTGCTGATGCTCCTGCTTGCAACTACAATATCAATGGTCATGAATACACAACGGGGTACTATCTTGCAGATGGTATATATCCTCCTTGGTGCACATTTGTCAAAAGCATCAAAGACCCCCAAACCAGGAAACAGTGTGAATTCGCAAGGGCGCAAGAGGCAGCCCGAAAAGACATTGAAAGAACATTCGGTGTTTTGCAATCTATATTTGCCATTGTTCGTGATCCTGTTCGTTTTTGGGACAAAGGATCCTTGAAAAACATCATGACATGTTGTGTTATTCTTCACAATATGATTATCGAAGATGAGAGAGGCATGAACTTCGAGTTCTTCTACGACAATGTGGGTAGCCGTGTCAAACCAGTTAGAGACCCTAACCGCATTAGAGCTTTTCTTCAGACCTACAAGAAAATTGAAAATGCAAAGCTTGAGGAGGATCTCAGTGAGCACCATTGGCAAAGGGCTCGGGAGTAACACATTTTATTTTTCTATTCATTTTCATTTAATTCATGTGTGATTTGTATTCATTTTCATTCAGTTACATTTAATTCAAACTTTTGCATTGAATTATTTAATTTGCTTCGGTAATTTGAATAATTATTGTAATTTGGATGATTGCGAACTATGTTTTATTGTTTCATTTTGAACTCATTTGTCGAAATCGCTGTTAAATTCGCCTATTGGGTGTTTTCGGTTTGCGGGTCGACGCGTCGGCGCCCGAACAGACCCTGCGTAGCCACCCCGTAAAAAAGCATCTTCTGTGAATATTTTTTTATGGATCCGTTTTACGGGGTCTGACTTGACCCTCGTTCGCGTCGGCCCACAAAACCGTTTTTCGCAAACTGTAAACGCGTTTTATGAGTCGGCGTTATACGGGTCTGCTAGAAATGCTCTAACCTTACCACTTGAACAAAAGGTTGCCAGACTGCATCTCTTGAACGTAATTGCAAACGACATGCTAGTGGTTCACCCCTAATGCAAGCTGTGGTTTTGTGGGCAACCAAACTAATTGCATAACATGATTTTAAGCTTGCATTAGCTTAACCTGGCTAAACCGTGCTACATATGCATGGAGCCCAAAAATGTGCAGATAACTAAACGCCAAGACAATGAGAGATGCAGAATGATCGTGCCTAAGATGCGTGTCATCTTGACTGGATTATCATGATGATTAACCTCCAGCTTGTTTGTTTAGGCATTCCTTCTCTTTCAGTTTTAAAGCTCGTTGACAATTGCAATATTTTTGGTGATAGGGAATTTATATCCATAGAATGAGCCCTTGGTTTATTTATTTTTTAAACTGTGTCAAACTACATCTTTGGTAGAGGATCCTTGCTTTCAAATTAAGACAGGAACCAAGAACTGAACAGTTCATCTTTCATTTTTTTCGGATGCCACTTCTAATGTATTTGCATGAGTTATTTCCTTTTCTTTTGAGATAAGATATTGGTTCTAAAAGCCTTTCAGTGGCACTAGTAGCTAATAACTACTCCCTCCGTTTCTAAATATAAGTCTTTTTAAAGATTTTTACTACGGACTACATACAAAGCAAAATGAATCTACATTATAAAATAGGTCTATATACATCCGTATGTAGTCCGTAATGAAATCTTAAAAATGACTTATGTTTAGAAACGGATGGAGTATTGTTTTGTCAAATTCTTTACAAACTACTTTTAACATCATTTACTTCTGGTCATGGTGCCACATAATCCTTCGGAGTAATAAAAAATAGCCTAGTTCCACAGGGAGTAAATGGAAGCGAACCAGTGCAATGTCTTGGGTAGTCCTAATATCGGCAAGGTATTATCCAGATGGCTCAATTCTCCAAACCAGCCCTAGAAACGGCATCTCCTACACATGGCGCGGTATACTAAAAGGGTTGGATCTGCTCAAGAAGATAATCATATGGAGAGTAGGCAGTGGTAATAACAACAATATTTGTTCCGATCCCTCAATTCGGAGATGTTGTACCAGAAGTGTCATCACTCATAAGGGTAGGACCGTAGGAATGTCATATCTAAAGTAAAAGATTTGATTGATCATGTGACAAACAATTGGGATGAAGACGACAGCTAGCACATACTGACGTTGGTGGACGCCAGATGGCGTACGACGTACGGTGGCGCGTATCCTACGCGGCGGATCTCGTCTCCACAGGCCAGATCTGGTTCATCGATGGCTCCCTGTGGCTTCGAAGGGAGGCGGTGAGGATTGTTCTTCTCGATGCTGACGGGGGGACGGTGGACGCAGATTTCTCTGGGAGGGAGAGCGCATTGACATTGGTGAGATTGTTTCATTCCCCTGTCATTTTGCGAGGGTTCGGGATAGGATTCCGGTCGCCAGACTTGGGCGAGACGGCAGGAACGGTCCCAGCGGCGCCAGGGACACGGTGGCTTGCGATACGGTTTGCGGGGGAGTTGGCCATGGTGTTGTCCCACCGCGGCGACCCCCTCCTCCGACAGATGGGCCGGGGCTGCTGGGTCGTGGACCAAGGGATAATGGCGTTGATGCACGACACATGGTTACGAGGGGATCGGACCGCCGTGGAGAGGGTGTGGCTAGGGTTTCGGGTAGCTCGGGTATAAATCAAGCAGCGACACCTCCTTCACCCATTTTCGATCTCGCAGAAAGCCTCTCGCACTTCTGGAGTGCTCTGAGCGGCGCTAGACCTAAGGTTAGCCAGAGATTCGATTGGTGGGAGGGGAAAATCTATGGCGACCATCGTTCTTACGCCCAAGTGACCGTTGCTCCACCACCTCCCCTTCAACCCAAACCTGCGAGGAACTTCAAGATGCCACGGGACGGCTTCGGTGCGGGGCGCCATGGTCGCGGTGCTGGTCGATTTAACCGTGGAGCCGGGCGTGGGTTCGATTCCAATGTATGGAAGCGCAAGACGGAGACAGGGGCTTCGTCTTCGACGAGAGTCTCTCGATCTGATGCTTCAGGCTTCGACAAGTGGGATGCGGTGGCAGGGGGAGATCAGGATGATCGTGGCCACCAAGATCCATGGATTGACGGAGGTGAGGTAGGATCCTCACCTCGTCATGTCGACAGAGCTAATGCAGACAAGCAGGCCGTCCCTCCCCGTCAGGAGAGGCGGGGGGCGGGGGGTGTGACGCTGCGATGCCTCACGAGCGGCAGGGAGGAATACCACCCCTGCCAGAAACCGCGATCCTCCTTCTAAGCCTGGTAACATCGTTCCTTTACCCTCTCCTTGTCAGATTTGCAATGTTGCTGGGCATACTACTGCTAGATGCCCACAAGTTGTGTGTGATAGATGCAAGAAGAAGGGACACTTGTCTATGATCTGCGTAGAATTTATTCCATGGGAGTTCATGCCTGTGATGTGTGCGTTCCAAGCTAAAGGCCGGGGCTTCTTTTACATACCAGATTTTAATGCGGAGAGGCAAACTAGAGATAGAAATTACAATATCATCGTCACTATCACTGAGGGCTTTGCTCTTACTAAAGATATTGAAGCTGAATTGAGTGTGTATGTAGGGCAAGGATGCAGATGCTCTGCTAAATTTTTCGCACCTTAAAGATTTGTGATGAGAATGGCGAATCCCAGAGAGATAGAATGTGCCTTGTTTGTGGAACATGTGAAGCTTAAAAATGTGGGGTTAGTGCGAAATTTTCACCATGGACTGATGACTTAGACTCTGAGGGTCTTTTGGAGGTTGAATGGGTCAAAATTGGTAGAATTTCTATCAATAAAAGGTGTGATAAAACTGTTGCTTATGTGGGAGGGGAAGTTGGGATTACGCTGGAGGTTGATATGTCAACTCTCAATCGACCTGCGTCGGTTAGAGCTAAAATTGGATGCAGACATGTTGATCAGATTACGGCCTCGGTTGAAGGGGTACTAGGGGGTCGTTTCTATGAGTTTACTTATGAAGTGGAGGAAGCACTTGTCAAGAATGTTGTTGCGGAGGAAACCAAAGTGCCTGTTGCACGTGATGGACTCTCCAAACAAAACTTGACCCCGAAACGTAAACGTGAGCATCAAGATCATGAGAAGGAGGACAGCTATCCTGAATCCTCTGGGTTGACAGATTTGGTCAGTCGTCTAGAGGGGGTAAAACCTGTCGTTTGCCCTCTCCTCAGAATGGTGCTTCAGAGTCCGAGGAAAGTGATGAGGATAATGCATTGTTGATTGAATCGATCCAGCATGATCATGAAGAGAGGTTGGGAAAGCATCCAAATGGATTGTTCCTGCTACTCCGAAAAGAGTGAACAAATCCCCGGGAGTGCAAATTGGTCCACAGGAAGTTCAGGTGTCGGAGCTGGAGGGAGAAGTTGATCCTAGTCTGGAAGTTTCAAAGGACTATGTGGTACTATCACCTGACCCTGATATCAATGTGGAGGTGATTCCCACACCTCCCATTGCATCTGAAACTGATATCAGGTTCAGTAAGCGGAATGCCTATGGGATGCAGAAGAAGGTGGAGGACAAAGCTAGGAGGTTGGCTTACAAGAAAGATCTGGAAGGTAATCAAAGCACATGTAACAATTCGTTTGATGTTCTTTCAGATGCTGAATTAATGTGTAAATCTAGCAACATGGGGGTTATTATTCCCGATGATAATTTTGCGTGTATTGATGTGCTTAGAGAGCTGGAGCAAGTTAGAGAGGAGTTAGACATTAAGAAAAAGCTGAGCTCTGATAAGCAGGAACAGGACATATTTGTCACTAATGGCCTGGGACACAGCACCCCTGTTAGTTTAGATTGGCTAGACCAGGACGAAGCTGTGTTTGAAGACAAATCCACGATAAAAAAATCGAAACCTGTCATTAAGATTTCTAGGCGTGTGACTAGAAGTCAAAAGATGAATGGTGATCATGCTGGGACGAGTTGTAACTCTACCATGCCCCCTGGTAGAGTTACTCGGTCGCAATTCCTTAAGAAGCATTCCAAATGAGAGGCCTCATTTGGAACTCTCGGGGGGTGGGCAAGAAAGGAATGGCCACCTGCCTCACCGACCTCACTCGTGACCATTCTCTCGACTTTTGGGGGCTTCAAGAGACCATGAAGAAAGATTTTTCTCCCAAATGTCTTAGGAGGCTCGACCCCTTTGACCTGTTTAATTGGGAATGGATTCCTGATACATCTCCGTCGTATCTATAATTTTTGATTGTTTCATGCCAATATTCTACAACTTTCATATATACTGTTGGCAACTTTTTATATTATTTTTGGGACTAACATATTGATCCAGTGCCCAGTGCGAGTTTCTGTTTGTTGCATGTTTTTTGTTTCGCAGAATATCCATACCAAAAGAAGTCCAAACGTAATAAAAACTTACGGGGATTTTTTTTGGAATATTTATAATTTTTGGGAAGAAGAATCAACGCGAGGCGATGCACAGAGTTCCCACAAGCCCTGTCGTCGCGGCCAGGGGGTGGTCCCGCGGCAGGCAGGCTTGTAGCCACTCCTTAAGGCGGTTGGAGCCTTTTTTTTCGCCGCAAGAAAGATAATATCCGGAAGAAAATCGTGTTAAAATTTCAGCCCAATCGGAGTTACGGATCTCCGGGAATTTAAGAAATGGTGAAATGCAGAATCTGGGGCGCACAAACAGAAGGACACAGAGAGAGAGAGATCCAATCTAGGAGGGGCTCTCGCCCCTCCGCCGCCATGGAGACCATGGACCAGAGGGGAAACCCTTCTCCCATCTAGGTAGGAGGACAAGGAAGAAGAAGAAGGAGGGGGGCTCTCTACCCCTCTCTCCCGGCAGCGCCGGAACGCCGCCCGGGACATCATCGTGTGACGGCGATCTACACCAACACCTCCGTCATCTTTACCAACATCTCCATCATCTTCCCCCATCTATATTCAGCGGTTCACTCTCCCGCAATCCGTTGTACCCTCTACTTGAACATGGTGCTTTATGCTACATATTATTATCCAATGATGTGTTGCTATTCTATGATGTCTGAGTAGATTATCGTTGTCCTATCGGTGATTGATGAATTGCTATGATTGCTTTAATTTGCTTGTGGTTATGTTGCTGTCCTTTGGTGCCCATCATATGATCGCGCGCGTGGATCACACCATAGGGTTAGTTGTATGTTGATAGGACTATGTATTGGCAGGCTAGAGTGACAGAAGCTTCAAACCTAGCATAGAAATTGATGCATATGGGATTGAAGGGGGACCAATATATCTTATTATTATGGTTGGGTTTTACCTTAATGAACGTTAGTAGTTGCGGACGCTTGCTAATAGTTCCAATCATAAGTGCATAGAATTCCAAGTAAGGGATGACATGCTAGCAGAGGCCTCTCCCACATGATACTTGCTATCGATCTAGTAACGTAGTCAATTGCTTAGGGACAATTCCGCAACTTCTACCACCACTTTTCCACACTCGTTAGACACTCGTTGTTGTTTCTTTATCTAACCAGCCCCTAGTTTTATTTACGTGTTCTTTACTTTCTTGCAAGCCTATCCTATCACTCCTACAAAGTACTTCTAGTTTCATACTTGTTCTAGGTAAAGCGAACGTAAAGTGTGCGTAGAGTTGTATCGGTGGTCGATAGAACTTGAGGGAATATTTGTCCTGCCTTTAGCTCCTCGTTGGGTTCGACACTCTTACTTATCGAGAAAGGCTACAATTGATCCCCTATACTTGTGGGTTATCAATTCCCTCTAGGGGTAGATCGGGGGATCTTATGTGGAGCTAGACGTGATGTTCTCGATAGCATATCTTGCATTAAGGGCAGATATGTCTTGCACCTTATATCAGATGATAAAAAAGTAAGACCGTTTGGGGTTTGTTGGTGGTGTATGGGTCTGCTCATGAGGAATCTAAAGAAGAATTCCTTGTGGAGCTTGCCTCTATGTGTGGCAATATGAAAGTACCTTACATCGTTAGGGTGACTTTGATATCCTGAGACACTCCGGGGAGAAAAATAATTTTTTTTCGAATCGCAAATCTTTTGACTTGTTCAACTCGGTCATCAATACTCCGCAATTGAGAGAGATTCATATCAGCGGGGGTAAACACACTTGGACCAATAATCAAGCTCATCCTACCCTAGAGAAACTTGACCGTATCCTAATGTCCGAGGCATGGGAAGAATTATTTCCCTTGGTCTTAGTTAGGAAACTAGTCCGTGAAATTGCTGATCACAATCCCCTGTTGCTACATTCGGGTGAGGAAGGGAGAGATACTCCTAAACCTCGTGAATTCCGCTTTGACCTATCCTGGATCAAAGATGATAATTTCTTGCCTACTGTTAACAAAATTTGGACCAGGTCAGTGCGATCTGTTGATCCTGTAGACATCCTGAACATTAAGTTGAAAAGGATAAAATCCTACTTTAAGGGATGGGGCTCGGATAAATTTGGTCGTGATAAGAAAAGAAAGGAGGAACTCAGGAATGAATTGGCTCGTCTGGAGGAATTAGAGGAAGATGGACCTCTCTCGCCTGGGTTGTATAATAAGAAGGTGGATGTCAATTTTGAACTGCATGAGCTGTTTGTGAATGAAGAAATTTTTTGGTTGCAACAATCACATGAGAGGTGGTTGCTGAAAGGGATCTAGATACCAATTACTACCATAAATTGCTAACGGGCGTAAGAGGAAAAACACAATTCATTCCCTCAAGGTGGGGGATGTTGTGATTGAGGGGAATGAAAAGCTTATTGCACATGCCACTGATTTCTATAAAGAACTCTTTGGCCCCGCCCCCGGCAATATGTTTCACTTAGATCCCAATACATGGTCGCAGGAAGAAAATTTGAGTGAGGATGATAATGCAATACTCTATCGTGAGTTCACGGAGTCGGAGGTTAAAAGCGCTCTGTTTGACATGGCTACGAATAGAGCTCCTCGTCCTGATAATATTCCTGCTGAATTTTATCAGGTCTGTTGGGATATAGTAAAAGAGGACATTATGTCTTTGTTCCACCACTTCCATAAGGGGACGCTTGATGTTAAGCGGCTCAACCATGGTGTGATTTCTCTGCTACCTAAAATTTCGGGGGCTGATGGAATTCAACAATTTAGGCATATTTTCTTGCTTAGATGCCCATACAAGCTTATCACTAAAATGTTGGACCGGCGTGCAGCTGGTGTGGCTGATACCCTGATTAGTTTGACACAGAATGCATTCATAAAAGGGAGAAATATTATGGATGGGATATTAGCTTTGTATGAGATTCTTAATCATACTCATGTTAACAAAAAAGTTGGCGTTGTGTTGAAGCTTGATTTCGAGAAAGCCTGTGACAAGGTCAACTGGGATTTCCTTTTGGAATGTCCTAAGATGAGAGGTTTCAACGAAACACGGTGTGGCTGGATTAAACAAATTTTGTATAATGGTACAGTTAGTATTAAGCTCAATAACTGTGTGGGTCCATACTTCCAAAGTGCCAAGGGGTGCGGCAGGGTGATCCCTATTCCCCGTTCCTATTCAACTTAGCTGCGGAGTGCCTTTTGAAAATGATTAAGAATGCTTAGAAAAACAAACTACTTGTTGGGCTTGCAACAGATCTCATTCCTGATGGGATTGTTGTGCTGCAGTATGCAGATGATACAATCATTTGCATAGAACATGATGTGGAGAAAGCTGTTAACCTGAAGTTACTGTTATATATTTTTGAGATGATGTCGGGCCTTAAGGTTAACTATTAGAAAAGTGAAATTTTTACTGTTGGGAGGATGATAGTGTGGTGAAATCTTATGCTGATATGTTTAACTATGATATTGGCAAGTTCCCAATTAAGTGTCTTGGTATGCATGTTAGCTATACCACACTAAAGAATTCTGACTGGGAATTCATAGTGGAGAGATATATGAAATGGTTTGAGGCTTGGATTAGCAATGTTGCCTCCATGGGAGGCAGACTCACACTTCTTGACTCTGTTATCACGCAGATATCCATTTATCACATGTCTATGTGGCTCATGAATAAATCATTCATTGAAAAGCTAGATAAGCATAGACGTAGATTTTTATGGCAGGGGAGCAATAAGAAGAGGAGATATCATTTGGTTAAATGGAACAGGGTGTGCAGATCTAAGCAAAAAAGGGGGGCTGGGGGTTAAGGGCCTCCGTAAGCAAAATATTAGTTTGATGGTTAAGTGGTGGTGGAAGTTGGAGACACAAAAGAGGGTCTGGCAAGATATTATCAAAGCTAGATATCTCCGAAACAAATTTGTGGCTACTGTTAAGCCCAGATTCTCTGACTCACCATGCTGGAAAGCGAACCTTAAAGTCAAGGATTACTATTTTGTGGGGAGGAAAATTAAAATTGAGTCCGGAAATATTGCCAGGATATGGCAGGATTCAATTAATGGGCTTCCCCAATTTAAGGATCAATTTCCTTTGTTGTTTGATATTTGTAATGAACCTGATTGCACTGTGGAGAATATGCGCTCGATGGATGATTATTCCTTCTTTAGAAGAAGGTTAAACCCGGAGCTTAGAGTTCAATGGAGAGAGATGCATAATACTATTTCTGGTATTGCTCTAACTCGCGATAGTGATAGAGTGTCCTGGGGCTCGACTCGTGATGACAAGTTTACTACCAAATCCATGTATAAGTGGTTGGAGAAACCACTTCATGGATGTCACTATAAGTGGATCTGGAAAGAAAATTACCCCTGAAAATTAAAATCTTCATGTGGCAGTTGTCTCAAGATGCAGTGTTGACTAGGCATGTGATGAAAAAGAAAAATTGGCCTGGGAATCCCAGATGCTCCTTTTGCCGTCAAAGGGAGACTTCACAACATCTTTTCTTTACTTGCCCTGTTGATAGAATTGTGTGGAGATCTGTAGGGGTTACTCTAGGGACTGAATGTTGCCCCAATTCATATTGGCAATATTTTTCCTGGTGTAATGCCTTTTTGCCAGCTGGAGGAAAGTATTACACGGTGAGCCTAGCGGCTGCGTGCTGGGCTATTTGGTTGGCCCAGAACAGGGCTACGTTTGAAAATATAATGATCAAAACCCCATTCGAAATTGTGTTTTCAATGTGTTCGTTCATCTTATATTGGGCAGGGCTCCAACAGGAACACGATGCAGGAGAACTACGCTCTGGCGCGGAGATGGTGAGATCGAACACTATGCAGCTGATGAAAATGCGCGAGGCGGCCAGACAAGAGATCACAGGGGAGTGAACAACTTCGAAAAATCTTCGAGCATGTTGATGGAGACCTCCTGTAGTTTGATAGTTATCTTGTCTGTTTGAGTTTGAGTTTTTTTTGATAGTTATCTTGTCTGTTTGAGTTTGAGTTTGGGTCTGTTTTAATTGGTATTTTGACGTTATGTGCAGTGCTAGAATTTATGTCATGGCATTCGGTTCGACGGCGAATGTATGTCCCATGGATAATTAGCAAAATTCCGGAGCAATTATCGTCTCAATACTTTTTCTTTCTTGATACTCCTCCAAAATTGGGATGGGGACTTAGTAAGACAAACTTTTCTCCCTGAAGATGTGAAGATTATTCTACAAATCCCAGTCCATGCGCATAACAATGATGATTTCATAGCATGGCACTATGATAAAAAAACAAAGTATATTTTCGTTGAAATCTGCTTATAGAGTTGCTGTAGACTAACTTCTTCCTCAAGTGCAGATGAAGATACAAGCGGCTTTAATTGGCTGAAGCTATGGTCACTTCCCCTTCCAAGCAAGGTTCGTCACTTCTTGTGGCGCATGGCTACAAATACCTTACCGCTGCACATGAAGCTCCAGCATAGAGGTATGCATGTGGACACTCGTCGTCCTCTCTGTTTTCGTCTGAATGAGGATGGTGGGCATTGCTTCATTAAGTGTAAGAGGGTGAAGGAAGTTTAGAGGAAAGCTCGGTTGGAGCATGTCAGCAAATTCTAACTTGTACTGATGCGTTGAGCTGTATGGAGAAAATTTTAAACATCGATAACAAAGAAAAGATTAAATCGTGCATGCTCCTTTGGTGTTGGTGGCGTGGGAGAAATAGTGCAAATGTGGGAAATAAAGTCAAATCTTTTGATGAAATCTGTCATTCTATTGACTACCTTTGTATGCAATTTTCGAGGGTAAAGCAGGAAGGGAGTATACATGAACATCAGCAGAAGGAAAGATGGTCCAGACCTCCACCAGAAATCTTGAAAATCATCACTGATGGTACCTTTATGAAGGAATCAAATTCAATTATAGTATGGTAATAGCAACTGGAGCCGGAAATTTGGAGCAAGTCTCAGATGCCCTTCATTCTGAGGCGTTGGCAATGTTACATGCCATTAACACGGCCATCCAGATGGGTTGCCACCGAGTGATTGTGGAAACTGGCTTTATGCAGCTGAAGACAGTTGTGAACAATGAAGACTATGATCTTTCTGCACTAGGAGCTATCTTCAAAGATATTAAGTTTCAACTGAGAGCCGGTTTCAGTGAAACTCAGTTGCGCATTATTTAGCTGCGTATGGTGCTAAACTGGGAGCTGGCAAATGCAAGATTTGGCTCGGCCAGTATCCAGACCTTGTAAATGACACTATTGCTGGCGACTTGTCCAGCCCTAGTACTTAATGGAATGCATTGTGTTCCTTTCAACAACAACAAAAAAAGCTCAACTTTGTTTAAGAATCACAAGATAGCACCGAGTTCTTGAGTGTTGAAGATCAAGATAGCACCAAACTGTAATGGTAGTACTAGTACCAAGCTCAACTTTGTTTTAAAGAATTCAAGATAGCACTAAATTCCTGAGCGTTTAAGGTCAAAGACTGGATTGAATTACTGAACTGTAATGGTATCATTGTGCCAACACCTTATTGTGTTAACATCAAATGGCGAGTAATTAAGAGATCACAAATACTCCATAGATGAGGCAGCATAATATTTCGCCGTGGTGTTAGTTTTGAATCCCTCTTATAAAATACTACTCCCTCGGTTCCTAAATATAAGACCTTTTAGTGATTGCAATATGAATTACATACGGATGTATATAGATGCATTTTAGAGTGTACATTCATTCATTTTGCTCTGTAATGCAGTCCGTATTAAAATCTCTAAAAGGTCTTATATTTAGGAACGGAGGGAGTAGCATGCATGTTACTGATTCAACTTGTCATGTCCTATCTGTTTACTGTTTAGTCTTTGTTGTGATCTATCTGATTGCTTATTGCTCCAATTTTGCTCTCCGGGTGACCAAAACTCTAAAAAGGATGGACATGCGGACCAGCTAACTAAAATATAGCAGTATTACAAATAGATGTTTGCTTAAGATTAACACAACAAATAGGAATCAGATGATTCGGGTTATATGAATCAGCTAAAATAGCAAATTAGCTACTGCTCCCTCCGTTCCTAAATATAGTCTTTTTAGAGGTTGTACAAGAAGACTACATACGGATGTATATAGACATACTTTAGAATGTATATTCACTCATTTTCTTTCGTATGTAGTCAACTAGTGAAATCTCTAAAAAGACTTATATTTAGGAACGGAGGAAGTATATTTTTAAAGATGATTGACAAAGGGAGTCCTGGTAAATATACTTCGAACTCGTTGACAACGACCTTAATAATTTAAGTGTTAAGTGCTGCAAGCAATTCATGAAAGGCCAGCAGCTAGTTAACGTGCATCACATTTATTTCGAACCTACTGGTTTCACGGTATTTGAAATTTTGTAGTATAACCAATACCAATATACCCGTACAGTGTATATTTTCCTACAAGAAGTCAATTCGTATAGGAAATAAATCAAACTGTGACAAATACTTTCCCCAGTAAGTTCACTTTACTTGAATTGAACTTCATGCAAAGAAATACAAATCCTGTGGATTTTTTCTCGAAATGCTAGAGCATGGATACAAACTCTAGCCCTTGACACATATGACAATAAGACACAGTGGTAACTAATAAACTACGAGCAGATAACCAGTTCATCACGTTCAGATATATAGAACATCTTTCAAAGATAACAACTCCCGACAAATAATTACAGTTGTACCAAAAAAGAGTGTACAAGGTACAAGACTTATACAAAATTAACAACAGAAAACACATAGATCACCAAACATATCAGCTAACATGAGATCCAAAGTAAGTATAATAACTCCAAGTTCAGCTACATGTGAATGTTTATATATGATTACCATCGATCAACTAGCATAGAAGATAGAACACACAAGCAAATATAACTCAACTAGCCCATATCATAGAACCAAATTACCGGCTTCACTGCAACTGATTAGACCACTAAGCAGTTCAATTCATGTTCCATGGACACTAGTCATAAGATGTTCTTACCTGCAAACTCTATCTTCTGGCTCAATCAAAGAAGCCCTCAATCTCACGGGTCTCTGACATGACGGCATCAGACTCAGGGGGCGGTGGCCATTCAGACGAAACAGTTTCTGCGCTATTCGCAGGTCCAGCACCTCCTTCCCCTGTCATCGCCTCTGCGAGCTGAGTAGGCGACGTCGCGACCGGAGCCACTACATCACTATTGGTGCGGGTGCGGCGGCGGTTGGTCGTAAATCGGATAGTGATCTGTGTTGGTGGCGGATCCAGCCCCAGGGGCTCCACCTCCCGGAGGTTGGTGGGCGGGAGGCAAGAGCGGCAGACAGGGCAGGAATTGTGCATCTCCAGCCACTGCACGATGCAAACGGAGTGATAGAGGTGGCCGCAGGGGAGTCTCCGCGCGGCGACGGCGAGAGGGAGGTCGTCCTTGCAGATGGCGCAGACCGAGGCGGGCTCGGACACCTCGACCGTCGGTACGGCGGCGATGGACGCCGCGGGCGCCGGGGGCTGGCCCCGCCCACCGATGCGCCCATGCTGCTGGAGCACCGACACCGCCTCGGCCGCGGCGGTGGCCAAGGAGGCGGGATCGTCGTAGAGGCGGCGGACGATGCGGGTGAGATAGGCCTGGGCAGCGGTGTGATCGATCCCGAGGTCGAGGTCCTCGGGCTCCTCGGAGGAGTCCGAGAGGAATCCCGGCGGCGGGGGCGGCGGCGGGGGAGGGGACGAGGTCGACGGGTTAGGGTTGTCCTCGAGGAAGCCGCTGCGGCAGCGGGGGCAGAGCAGTAGCCACGAGGGCGTGGCGGCCGGCGCGGGGACGGAGACGGTGGCCTGGCACTCGTAGCAGTAGAACGCGACGGTCGTGGCCTCCGTCTCCGCCGCCGCGTCGGCCGGAGGAGGGGAGGACGCCGACATGGCTCTCTCGGGCCGGTTGAGGGCTCCGCCTCCGGCCCGCCGGTCGTCGCTTCGGGTTTTCCTTTTTCCTCGTTTCCCCTCTGCCTGTTATTGTGTTTGTGTGGGGTGGTGATTGGGGGTGCCGTGCTATCGGCTCGGTTGTTTTGCGAGTGCTTAACTTAACTATCGGCGGCCGCGCTGGGCCCGCGCGAGGGTCACACGAGATTAGCCTGGCGAGCCGGCCCACGCGCAAGCCTTTCTACTTTGATAACTACCCCCACCGGGAAGCCCGAGCCCCTTTCCAGACACCATGTTATTCTTCTTAAGGCTTCGTTTGGTTAAGGGGGATTGAAGAGGTTTTGACTGAAAAATCCCCGGAAGAGCCAGAAACCCCACAGATCCTCGGGCGCCCATTTGGTAGGAGTGGTTTGCTTAGCCCAATCCCCTCCGTTCCCCTTCAATCCCTTCCTATCCATGTGTTTCAAAACCCTCCTCGGGGGACTAGTGGAAGCAAAGCCCCGGGAATTTGAGAGGATTGGGTGGAACAAAGGGATTCACCCAATTCCTCTGAAATCCCTCCCTCTCAAAACCTCCCCAATCCCCCTTAACCAAACGAGTTCCCCTGAAATCCCTCCCTCTCAAAACCTCCCCAATCCCCCTTAACCAAACGGCTCGTTTGGTTAAGGGGGATTGGGGAGGTTTTGAGAGGGAGGGATTTCAGGGGAATTGGGTGAATCCCTTTGTTCCACCCAATCCTCTCAAATTCCCGGGGCTTTGCTTCCACTAGTCCCCCGAGGAGGGTTTTGAAACACATGGATAGGAAGGGATCGAAGGGGAACGGAGGGGATTGGGCTAAGCAAACCCCTCCTACCAAATGGACGCCCGAGGATCTGTGGGGTTTCTGGGCCCTCCCTGGATTTTCCTCTCAAAACCTCCCCAATCCCCCTTAACCAAACGAGGCCTAAAAGAAAGGCCAATAATCTGCGTCGGTCGAGCGTTCTCATGCATGGACCGGTCACCTGGCTGGTGGCAGGATCCACGCACGCAGAGCCATCTAATTGGATCGATTTGCATCTACCATGCAAGTAGGATGTGAAAACAAACGAAAAAGGGCACCTCCACTTCTCTTAGAGTACCCATAATGGGAATAACATAAATAGTAACATAAATGTCACCTAAGCAAAAAATACCACCTAAGCAACAAATGTGATGTGACAATTAATTAATGAAAAGACAGAAAAATTGAGTAACTTAGGCCCTATTTGAAACCATAATAGATTGTGATAATTTGGATTATAAAGGTAGATTATATAACCAGGTTCATAAAAATAATCTAGGTGGGCATGTTTGGAGGCCAGATTATATAAACTATAATTCAAATTTTTACATTGCATATGACCTGTCTACCGTGTGCGTGCGCTGAGGAGAAAAAAGGAGGAGGATGGCAATGACAGAAATTAGTAATTAACTCCAACTTTTTAAGGATAATGGGTCATTAACAATTCATAATCTCATCTTATCTCGGATAGAGTAGATTGTGAGTTTTTAATAATCTGTCCATCTAATTTTTATAATCTACAACATAAGTTGTCCTGTTTGGAGATAGTATAGATTATAAAAACTAGATTATCATAATTTGAGTGACTCCAAATAGGGTCTTAGCTGGTTACTCATACTATGAGTAACATAACGCATACCAAGACAAGACGAGTCTATAAGCTAATAAATGAAAAGCTCAATGTTACTACCCCTATTAAAAGTGCGTTAAGTCGACTAGAGGGGGTGAATAGGCGATTTTTAGAAATTCATCACTAAGGAAAAATTCCTAGTGAGGAAAGTCCTCAATCGCGAAGTACGTGTAGCGGGAACAGTATAGAACAAAGATGTAAAACAGGCTACAGCAATGTCCTCGGAGTGGATAATTCAGTTCGGTTCGCACATGACACAAGTACGGGATAAGCAGGTGATGAATAACTAGAGTGAAGAATTTGAGGTGATGAAATTGATGAAAGTCCTCAGTCAAATTCTTCAAACAGTAAAGGTGAAAGTCTTCAACATACAATTGATGAAATGACAGGGGTTGAGAAAATAGAACCGGTAGCTCGATGAAGACAGTGGTTGATGACCCAGTTCCAACTGTTGTGACAGTTGTACGTCTGATTTAGAGCAGCTAGGTATTGAAACCTAAGGACACACAGTCCCTACCGTATTCTTCTTGAGCTAAGGACACACAGTCCTCGCCCAACACTCGTGGTAAGTCTTCAAGGCAGACTTCCAAACCCTCAGAAACTCGGTCACTCGGCGATCCACAATTGACTGCTGGATGCTCTAGACCATGACGCCTAACCGTCTGGAGGATGCATAGTCCTCAAAGGTAATAGGCCTTAGTTCCACACAGGAACAAATTCTTCAGTGATGCTCAATCACTTGGGTTTTGGATTTGGTTTGGGTGTTTGGGGGTATTTCATCACTTGATGATTTTTACTCAAAGTATTCGAGGAATTTGGGTTGCTCAAATAGACAAGTGTCAGTTTCTCAAGGAGCAGCCAACCCGCTAGTGGTTGTGGAGGTGGTTATTTATAGCCTGGGTGCATCCCGACATGAAAAGACATAAATGCCCATAATAATGTGACCGTTGGGTGGATAAGGTTTAGGCCAGGTATCGCGCTGCGCGGCAACGGTCGGAACTTTCAACTGTGAAAGTCCTCATGTCTCAAATTCCTCACTGAAGGATTTGGTAGGTGTTGGTTTGAGTTGAGCATCATGAGGAAATTCATTCCGTAGTATTACCTCGACCCCCCTTTAATAGTACGGTGTTCCTATGACTCAAGAAAGAAGAAAATGAAACAGAAAGAGTAAATCCTCAAGCTTCAAAGCCTTCAGAGCGTTTTCTTCAAGGTACACCGAATTCCTCATCTTCAATTTCTTCATGAGGAATATTAATTTCGTCGCAATTTCTTCGCGATCAAAGTCTTCAAGGAATGACCAAAGTCTTCACCAGAAGTCAATTTCTTCGCGATCAAAGTCTTCAATAAATGACCAAAGTCTTCACCAGAAGTCAATTTCTTCGCGATCAAAGTCTTCAAGAAATGACCAAAGTCTTCACAAGAAGTCAATTTCTTCGCGATCAAAGTCTTCAAGAAATGACTAAAGTCATCACCTGATGACATTCATTTTTAGGGGTCGGTATTCATCAAATAATCCAAACTCCTCAGCGACTTATTGTGCATGTATACACTCACAAACATATTAGTCTCTTAACCTATAAGTCTTCAATCCACCAAAATCACTAAGGGGCACTAGATGCACTTACAATCTCCCCTTTTTTGTGGTTGATGACAAACAGGTTAAGTTTTCAACAGGGATAAAAATATGAAGTGTAAGTACAGAGTTTGAGGAATTTGATTACAAGATATAGAGAAACTCCCCTCGAATATGTGCATATTTTGATGAATTTGGATTGGGCTACAAATGCACATTGATGATTTGTATCATGGAGATCTCCCCCTGTATCTTGTAATTCATGCATGCATTTGACATATATCATGAGGAATTTGAAATGCATGATGAAAGATGGTGTCTGACGAATTTCAGCATGCATGCATTTAACTAACTCGAGGAATAAACATGTAAGGAATAACTTTCAAAAGTATCAGACCACCATCGGGCTTAAGTTACAACTCATTGCATCAAAAACTTCAGAAGAAACAGAATTTGTAACTTAATAAAGTTTATAGTATCCCATAAATTGACCCCTTTGAAGACTAACTTGGATTTCTCCCCCTTTGCCATCAAGTGATGAAAAGGGACAGAAACTGAGGACAAACGCCCTTGAGGAATTTCACTTTGAAGAAGTAGCGCCAGATGTCTTCGGGTTTGTTGGTGGAGTTGGACCAGAAGCAGTGTCACCCTTTTCTTTATCATCATCAGCGTCGCGGTATGAGGAAAATGAACTGTCCTCCAAATCAGGGACTAGGATCTTCTTGAATTTCCTCTTTGGTGGCCAGGACCAGTCAAAGTTCTGGATGAACTCCATTTCCTCAAGTTCCTTTGGAGTCTTGAGATGAGACAGAATGGCCCATGTGCAGTCAAATACCTCATGAAGATAGTAGTGATTTCTCTTCACGACATTCTGAGTTGCATTAAGGGTTTTGACAAGGGAGATGAATTGGTGATTGACCCATCTGTGGTTCCGATCCACCTTCTGATGCAGACTGGTGAGTAGCTCACGATCAGTCATCACACGAGGATTTGTAGGGCTCGATGGTTTTGCTCGGCCATCTGACTCTTCAGTAGCAATGTCATCAAATGATGAATATGAAGCTAGCTTGCGGAATTGGCCATCTAGTGGGCAATTTCCTTCATCAATCACATATTTTCCTTTTCCTTCAACCTCATCAAAAGTCTTCTTGATGACTTTGAGAGAAGGCAGATAGCTTAGGTGATTCTGAAAATCGGCGAGGTAATTGATACGTGGTCTGTTTCTAATGAATCTCATAAGCCAGGGCGCATATATCTTCAGCTCATGTGCTGACATTGCATTGTTGGCCAATGTCCTCAGGAAGAAATCATGAAGATTTATGGGATTACCATGTATGATATGAAATAGCATATTCTTCATAATCCCCACAACATCTTCTTTGAAATCATGTCCTTTGATAGGAGCAATGGTGTATGACAGGATTCTGTAAAGTGTTCGTGGTACATACCTCAACTCCTTGATGAGGAATTGAGTCCTTGGAGATTGGCCAGGTGCTAGGGGCTTCATGAGGACTTCCATCAGATGATTTGGTAGCTCCCTTTCATCATACAAACATCTTGCTTCATCTGAAGGAATTGGAAGCTGGGTAGAGCGAAGCAATTCAGTTGCTGGTGCTTTGAGGTGAGTTCCTTCAGTCATCCAGTCAAAGACCCATGAATTGATGCCATTGGGTTCACCCGAGATATGCAATGTGGCATAGAACTGAAAGATAAGCTCAGTATTACAGTTATTGATGCCTGTGCAGAATTGTAGCAAACCTGGATCTTGAAGAACATTCAACACTGGAATGAAGCATTCAATTTCTTCCATGTCTGGATAAGGACTATGAGTGTGGTGGAAGATTTTCCTCTTGTCAACCAGTACCGCAGCATAAAAATTGAGTTGATCTCTTGTCCAAAATTTCTTGTGCCTGATGCGAAGCTTGTAATAGGGGTTTGCACTAGTGAAGAAATGATGTTCATCATAAAAGCAATCCTTCTCAAACTTAGGCCTCTTGGAGTAGAGTTGACATTGTTGAGGTTGAAGAATTTGCAGAAGATGTTCATCAGTCTGAGGAGGTTGTGCCACCACAATAGCAGTCTCAGGGTTTTCAACATGTGGTTCCTCAGCAGTTTCTTCATCCTGTGCCGGAGCAGTTTCATCAGGCACATTTTCTTCAGCAGTGGCTTTGTCATCAGCTGATGCAGCTGATTCAATAGAAGGTGCAAACTTGGCCGGAGTGCTATTTTCCTCACAACTAGTTAGCACTTCAGTTGCTGCAGGTGATTCCAGATTTTGATGAATTGGGGGTGCCATTGGTGAGTTGGGATGAGCCTGGTCTCAAAATTCATCATGGATCACTGGCGTGGTGATGCCAATGTCCACATCATCCTCATTTTCTTCAGTATTGGTCTCAGGTTTCTGCAGTGGAGGAGTTGCTATTTGAGGAATGTCATCAATTTGAATTTCCTCATCCATAGGAGTGGGTGTAGCAGACTTGTTCTCATCCATGTCTTCATCATCTTTTGGGATGACATGTTCCACACCAAATAGCACAAGCACATAAGGTGATGCCATACTGATAGGTGATACATCCACTGGTGCTGATGACTTTGATGACTTTGAAAGCAAAGTCTTCAGGCGTTTTGCCTCTGATGACTTTGAAGCAGATGATGCTTTTCGCTTCTTAGCTTCTTTCTCAGCAGCCTTCTTTTTCTTCACTTCTGATGCAGAAGGAAGTGTGTCTTTCTTCACCTTTGAAGATTTTTGTGAAGCAGTGTTACGTCCCAAACGTATCTATAATTTCTGCTTGTTCCATGATCTTTTGGGTGACATTGTTATATGTTTTGCTACACTTTTATATCATTTTACACATATTTGGACTAACCTACTAACTCAGCGCACTGAGTGCCAGTTTTTGTTTGCTGACGTCTATTTTGCAAGGGCTTTTACCCAATTTTCCAAAGCCTGAACAATTCCAGGAAAAATATATAAAAAATCAGCGAAACAGAAACTTCCAGATCACCGAAGATGGGCCAGAGGGGGCCGAGGGGCTGCCCAAGCGACCTCCTGGCGCGTCTAGGCCCTAGGCCGCGCCAGGAAGCCACCTGGGTGGGCCCCACCTCCTCCGGTGCCCTCCTTTTGCCTATATTTAGAGTCCCGAGAGGAAACCCTTCCACAACTTCCAGAATCGCAAATTTCTCCATCGTTCCGCCGCAGCAGCACTTTCGAGATCGGGAGCGTCAGGAGACCTCTTCCCGCACCCTGCTGGAGGGAGGATTGACCTCCGGGAGCTTCTCCACCGCCATGGACGCTTCCCAGACGTGCCGTTGATGTCTACGCACGCTTCTATTCTTGTAGATTATGTTGGGCCTCCAAGCGCAAAGGTTTGTAGGACAACAGTAATTTCCCTCAAGTGGATGACCTAAGGTTTATCGAACTCAGGGAAGTAGAGCTTGAAGATGGTCTCTCTCAAGCAACCTTGCAATTAAGATACAAGAAGTCGCTTGTGTCCCCAACACACCTAATACAATTGTCAGTTGTATATGTGCACTAGTTCAGCAAAGAGATGGAAAATATGGGTGATAGGTGTGGCAAAGCAAGGTAATATAAATCTGAAATAAAAATGGCAGCAAGATAGCAAGTGACAAAAGTGAGCATAAACGGTGTAACAATTGTGAGAAACAGAGCCTAGGCTTCATACTTTCACTAGTGGCAACTTCCAACAACATTAACATAGTCTAATCACATGATATTTCCACTGACACATGCAATGGAGACGTACTCGGAGGTCATTCCTTTGTGATCAAGAGAGGACGAGAATTATGTAGGGCTACAAAAGCACACCTCAGAGTTCGTAGTTCTCTCTATGGATTTCCCAATGTCACCGCGGCCATCCAAAGAGAGTACCACAATCACCACAACGTATCTCAAGGATAGTCAAAGACAAGCACCAAGAGACTCTCAATCTTTAATCAATTCACAAAATAGGAAATCACTCATTAACATATTCTTCTAATCCATGTCCAATAGACCACTGTCACCAAGGTCTCGAGGATTATACTAGATAAGATCAAGTGAGTACATCAATCCAATACATAGAAGAAGGGGAAACATCATGGGATCATCCTAGATTAACATAGCCCATGATCACAATCAAGATCACATCATGAGAGAGAGAATTAACAACATAGCTATTGTAGAAGACCTCAGCCCCGAGGAGGAACTACTCCCCCTTCATGGAGGGAGGAAGCAACGTCGATGGAGATGAATTCGGGGGCACTTCCCCATCCCGGCAGGGTGCCGACACAGGAATTTTGTCCCCCGAAACTTGTCCGCGATGGTTGCGGAGATCAGAATTGCTTCTGGAGAAAAGGGTTCGGGAATTAGTGTTTCCTCCACGGGGGTAAAAATAAGAGCCAAAGTAGGGCATCGGAGGAGGTGGGACCCGCCCAGGCAGCCTGCTGGCGCGGCCAGGGGGTAGGCCGTGCCAGGAGGTCGCATGGATGGCCCCTGGCCCCCCCTCTGGCCCATCTTTAGTGATCAGGAAGATTCCATTACGCTGATTTTTCATATATTTTTCCTGAATTTTTCGGGCTTCGAAAAATTGGGTAAAAGCCCGTGCAAAATAGACATCAACACACAGAAACTGGCACTCGGTGCACTGAGTTAGTAGGTTAGTCCAAATATGTGTAAAATGATATATAAGTGTAGTAGAACATATAACAATGCCACCCAAAAGATCATGGAATGTAGCGACCCGACTCAACGAGTCAAGCCTCTGGTGTTTCTGTACCATCCCAAGATCATGCTGGTACACACACAGTACATAATGTATATATTCAAGAGTGCAATCACACAACTTTATTAATCGAAATCTCATAAAGAGTACTTTATTACAATAAAGGAGTACAATAAAGTGGCTGAAGGCCATCTCATGAGATTATCTAACGAAGACTAAGCGGAAGCATCAGGTAGACGAGTCCATACGACTCCAAGGGCATGTCGCTGAGCGTAGATCGTAGCCTCACTCCTGGTCGGAAAAGTACTCTGCAACATGATACGTTGCAGCCGTGTAGGTCAGCATATTGAATATGCCGGCAAATCATCAAAGAGAGGGGGGTAAAATAATAATCATCTATCTCTACATGCATATTTGGCCGGTGGAGCTAAGTTTTGCGTAAAGCCAGTTTTATCCTACAACAAAAGGGGTTGAAAGCAAAATTTACTACAAAGTTTGTTGTTAACGAGATGGTTCCGCCAACCAGTTCTCGTACCCGAATAGTTGTTAACACCCACATCATTATTAAGTTGTGTCGAGAGTTCACGGGAAATTCAATGCCTTCGGCTCAAGTTGTCCATGACCGTGGACACGGCTAATCGATTAGGTTGAGTACTCTGCAGAGTTTTGCACACGTTCCCCACAAGATTTGATCACCTCCGGGTTTGTCCTCGCACTTCAGGGTGTTTGAAGACCGGATGATCAAAACATGGTCTTTCAACGGGTCCATCTGAATCCCTGTCGGTGCCCATCCATTCCTACCGTTCGTCTACATCTGCTAGCACCGCCTGTCCAGAGTCGCCGCGTTGTCCAACCAAGCCAGAGCCCATAATGACTTGTGGCTGTGCAGGTAAGCCTTGAGTCTTGAAGTCTCTGTCCGTCTCTTCGAAGCCCATAATGACATGGCCTCTCCAGCATCCCGGGCTCGAAATTTGCCAGACAAATTATATGGGCAAATTATATGTCATTATGGGAAAATTTCGAGCCCGGGATGCCGGAGAGGCCATCTCATTATGGGCTTCGAAGAGACGAACGGAGACTTCAAGACTCAAGGCTTACCTGCACAGCCACAAGTCATTATGGGCTCTGGCTTGGTTGGACAACGCGGCGACTCTGGACAGGCGGTGCTAGCAGATGTAGACGAACGGTAGGAATGGATGGACACCGACAGGGATTCAGAGGGACCCGTTGAAAGACCATGTTTTGATCATCCGGTCTTCAAACACCCTGAAGTGCGAGGACAAACCCGGAGGCGATCAAATCTTGTGGGGAACGTGTGCAAAACTCTGCAGAGTACTCAACCTAATCGATTAGCCGTGTCCACGGTCATGGACAACTTGAGCCGAAGGCATTGAATTTCCCCTGAACTCTCGACACAACTTAATAATGATGTGGGTGTTAACAACTATTCGGGTACGAGAACTGGTTGGCGGAACCATCTCGTTAACAACAAACTTTGTAGTAAATTTTGCTTTCAACCCCTTTTGTTGTAGGATAAAACTGGCTTTACGCAAAACTTAGCTCCACCGGCCAAATATGCATGTAGAGATAGATGATTATTATTTTACCCCCCTCTCTTTGATGATTTGCCGGCATATTCAATATGCTGACCTACACGGCTGCAACGTATCATGTCGCAGAGTACTTTTCCGACCAGGAGTGAGGCTACGATCTATGCTCAGCGACATGCCCTTGGAGTCGGATGGACTCGTCTACCTGATGCTTCCGCTTAGTCTTCGTTAGATAATCTCATGAGATGGCCTTCAGCCACTTTATTGTACTCCTTTATTATAATAAAGTACTCTTTATGAGATTTCGATTAATAAAGCTGTGTGATTGCACTCTTGAATATATACATTATGTACTGTGTGTGTACCAGCATGATCTTGGGATGGTACAGAAACACCAGAGGCTTGACTCGTTGAGTCGGGTCGCTACAGAAATGGTATTCAGAGCACACGCTGACCTTAGGACGTAACCTCTAGGAATGGAAAAGCCTTAGGAAGAAAACTATTTTCTCTTATATCTATAAATCTTCTATTTCCTCTTCTGATCATTTCTGACTTCTCTCCGATTTTCCAATGTTTAGATGGCCACCTTCATCCCTGTTAAGTTCACGGAGTTTTGCCAGCCCGACACCACTATGCCGTTCGGAAAGGAGCTGGTGCAGATCACCAAGGACTTGAGGATTGCTCTGCCGACTATCACAGGGAAGCCAACTTCATCTTACCCGGAGGACTCACGCTACAGGATCGAGGTGCACATTCCCAGAAGGACATTCCAGCCGCGCACTGAGCCGATGGATTTCAAGTTCATCGCACCCAGCTGGATTCTCGAAAGGGACATGGCGATCCATTGTGCACTCGGACGTATCAAGGATGAATACAAAGGCTGCCCTATTTCTCCAGACCTATTCGCTGTATCCCGGAGAAATGAAGACGGAGACATCATCTCAAGCAAGACCAATGACGCTCTCTTGTCTTATGCCCAGACCTTGGAGAAGCACAGTGGGACTCTGGAGTATCACGCGATCAAGGACGCCAGGAAGATCAAGCAACTATCACTCCGCGAGCTTGAGCTTGAAGATGCAGCCCTGGAAGCCCACTATGAGCATGAGCTGGAAGTGAAGGACTTTCTGGAACGGATCGAGAAGCTGAAGACTCGAGTTGCATACCTGGAGGAGGAACTGGACATGGGCGAGAACCTTCATCCCGAAGGAGACGTAGCCCCCGTGATCAGCAATGACGAGGACTATGAAGAAATATCCACCGAAGGACCCGACACCATGCTATTCTGAGGAGGACACTTAGACTAGACCACCAAATTTACTTTATCGTTTTACGTTTTAGGCTGATGTTTAGGATTATCGAATTTTGTATCCCCGTGTGAACCTTTGTGATGATATTGAATGAAATGTGTGGTGTGATACTTGTTTGTTGCATTTCATATGGGTAGTGTAATTCCTCTTAGACCATTGTTCTATGCTAATCTCACCCCTCTACAAACATCAGATGCCTCCGAGACGCGCCCCTGAGTCCAACTTTCCGCCGGAACTCACTCAGTTGATCCAGCAACAAAACACCCTGATGCAGCTGATCATCCAGAACGAGAACAATAACAACAACCGTCCCCCACCCCAGGCCGATAACCTCACCCGTTTCTTGAGGTTGAACCCTCCAACTTTCTCCAGCAGCATTGAGCCCATTGTGGAAGATGATTGGCTCCGCAAGATGGAGCGTGAACTTATCACTGCTGGTTGTACTGAAGCTGAGAAGGTGCGTTTTGCCGCGCATCAACTCGAAGGCCCTGCAGCTGCTTGGTGGGAGAACTACACCACCACTTATCCCATTGCTGGAATCACTTGGGAGCAATTCAAGCAAGCCTTCCGCACCGCGCATGTCTCAGCTGGTGCAATGAGTCTGAAGAAGCGTGAGTTTCGCAACTTACGCCAGGGGAATCGCACTGTGGCCCAGTACGTTGATGAATTCAGCATGCTCGCCCGTTATGCACCTGGAGATGTGGCCGATGATGCGGCCAAGCAGGAAAAGTTCTTGGAAGGACTGAATGATGAGCTGAGCATTCAGTTGACGGTAGCCACCTTCAACAACTATCAGGAGCTGGTTGATAAGGCCCTCATCTTGGAGGGGAAACATCAGCAGATGGAGAACCGCAAGCGAAAGTATGGGGTTGGAAAGTTCAACTCCGGCACTCAGCAGAAGCCTCGCTACACCCCTTATCCAGGGAATGCCGGGACTGGATCCGGTAAGTTTGGAGGACACGTTCAGCATAACCACCCTGTGCACAACCATGGAGGCCACAACCATGGAGGAAATGGGAACCACCGCAACAACAGCAACTTCAAGAATGGCGGTACTGGCACTCTGCAGCATTCAGCTCCAGCTCAGAAGGATCTGACTCACATCACTTGCTTCAAGTGTCAGAAGACGGGACACTATGCCATTGATTGTCCCCAGAACAAGCAGGGAAATGGAAACGGCAACGGCAATGGCAACTCTGCAGCTAAGAAGCCCAATCCTTTTCCTCGAGCTCAGGTGAACCACATTGATGTTGAAGAAGTCTATGATCACCCCGATACTGTGGTTGGTAAGTTTTTGCTAAATTCACATCCAGTATTGGTACTTTTTGATTCTGGTGCAACGCATTCATTCATATCAAGGGTAGTTGTGGAAAAGTATAGTTTGCCAACTAGAACCCTCAGCCAACCTATTAAGGTCAGTTCCCCAGGAGGCATGATGACAGCCGGGATAGGATGCCATGCTTTGAGTCTCAACATCGGGAACCATAATTTTCCCACCGACCTCATCGTATTAGAGTCCCAGGGATTGGATGTAATCCTAGGCATGGATTGGTTGGCCAAGTATGAAGGGAATATTGATTGTGCCCTTAAGTCTATTTTTCTCACCACCCCCGAGCAGAAGCGGATTAAGTACGTGTCTCAGCGCCCGACACGGAGTAAGCGAGTAAACTCTCTCACGGGAGTAGTCCAGGAGGAAGTACCGATTGTACAGGAGTATCCAGATGTATTTCCGGAGGAATTGCCGGGCATACCACCCGATAGAGAGATTGAATTCTTGATTGAGCTATTACCCGGAACAACCTCGATATCCAAGAGACCTTATCGGATGCCCGCAAATGACTTGATAGAAATCAAGAAGCAAATTAAGGAGTTATTGGACAAAGGGTATATTCGCCCAAGTTATTCACCTTGGGGAGCCCCAGTGCTCTTGGTTGAAAAGAAGGACAAGTCCTTGAGAATGGTTGTCGATTATCATGCATTGAACGATGTGACCATCAAGAACAAGTACCCCTTGCCGATGATCAATGATTTGTTTGATCAGTTAGTTGGAGCCCGAATATTCTCCAAGATCGATCTTCGATCTGGGTATCATCAGTTGAAAATTCGTGAACATGATATACCCAAGACAGCCATTACCACTCGGTACGGCTTGTATGAGTACACGATCATGTCATTTGGACTGACTAATGCTCCAGCATATTTTATGAATCTGATGAACAAGGTATTTATGGAATACTTGGACAAGTTTGTCGTAGTGTTCATCGATGACATACTGATATTCTCCAAGAACGAAGAGGAACACAAGGAACATCTGCGTCTAGTTCTGGAGAAGCTTCGAGAGCATAAGCTGTATGCAAAGTTTAGCAAATGTGAGTTTTGGTTGAAGGAAGTCGGATTTCTCGGACACGTCATCTCAGGAGAAGGAATAGCAGTGGACCCTGCCAAGGTCGCAGGAGTCACCGAATGGGTAGCACCCACTTCAGTCAAGGAGATCCGCAGTTTCCTTGGACTTGCCGGATGTTACCGGAGGTTCATTGAGAATTTCTCAAAGATTTCCAAGCCCATGACAGAGTTGTTGAAGAAGGAATCCAAGTATATCTGGACTGAGGAATGTGAAACCAGTTTTCAAGAGCTGAAGAAACGTCTTGTTACAGCTCCAATGCTGATATTGCCGAACATTCGGAAGGATTTCCAGGTTTACTGTGACGCTTCTCGTCAAGGACTCAGAGGAGTGCTCATGCAAGAAGGCAAAGTTGTAGCCTATGCATCCAGACAGCTCAGACCTCATGAGTTGAATTATGCCACACATGACTTGAAACTAGCAGCCGTAGTGCACGCTCTCAAGACCTTGAGACATTTCCTGATCAGAAATAGTTGTGATGTTTACACTGATCACAAGAGCCTGAAATATATCTTCACGCAGAAGGAGTTGAACCTCAGACAGAGGCGATGGCTAGAGTTGATCAAGGACTATGACATGAGATTGCATTATCACCCAGGCAAGGCAAATGTTGTAGCCGATGCGTTGAGCCGCAAGAGTTATGTGAACACGCTTACAGCGGGAGGATTACCCCAGGAGTTAGTCGATGATCTCCGAGAGCTCAAATTGGAGATAGTTCCAAGAGGAATTGTTGCCACTCTGGAAATTCAGTCTACTTTGACGGAAAAGATCCGTGAAGCACAGAAAGCTGACAAGGAGATAGCTGAGATTAAGCAGAAAATGGAAGACGGGAAAGCTAAAGATTTTCGTGAGGATGAACACGGAACTTTATGGTTTGAGGATCGCATCTATGTGCCCAATGATCCCGAACTCAGGAAGTTGATACTTCAGGAAGCTCATGATTCCCCGTACTCGATACACCCCGGTAACACCAAGATGTATCTAGATCTGAAAGAAAGTTTCTGGTGGACAGGATTGAAGAAAACATTGTCGAATACGTGGCTATATGCGATGTTTGTCAGCGAGTAAAAGCCGAGCATTAGAAGCCAGCAGGTTTGCTCCAACCTCTGCCGATACCCGAATGGAAATGGGAAAAGCTTGGTATGGACTTCATCACAGGATTACCTCGGACCCGTTCTGGCTATGATTCTATTTGGGTTGTGGTCGATCGTTTGACCAAGGTAGCTCACTTCATTCCGGTGAAGACTACTTACACGAGTGCCAAGCTGGCCAAGATTTATATGACGAGGATCGTATGTCTGCACGGAGTACCGAAGAGCATTGTGTCCGATAGAGGGACTCAGTTCACATCAAAATTTTGGCACCAACTGCATGAAACCTTGGGAACGAGATTGGAGTTCAGTACAGCTTTTCACCCGCAGACAGATGGACAGACCGAGAGAGTTAATCAGATTCCGGAGGACATGTTGAGAGCTTGTGCACTAGACTATGGGTCTAGTTGGGATGACAATTTACCGTATGCCGAGTTCTCGTACAACAACTGCTACCAGACCAGTCTGAAGATGGCCCCTTTCGAAGCTCTATACGGAAGGAGGTGCAGAACACCGTTGATATGGGATGGAGTTGGAGACCGACAACTTTTTGGTCCTGACCTTATCCGAGATTCTGAAGAGAAGGTCAAGCTTATCCGTGACCGACTCAAGATAGCTCAGTCTAGGCAGAAGAGCTATGCCGACAGCAAACGCAAGGAAGTAACATACGAAGTGGGAGACCGAGCATATCTTCGGGTGTCTCCACTTCGAGGAATCAAGAGATTCGGTGTGAAAGGAAAATTAGCACCACGTTTCATTGGCCCCTACAAAGTTCTTGAATGTAGAGGCGAAGTTGCATACAAACTGGAACTGCCGGAAGGATTGTCCGGAGTTCATGATGTCTTCCATGTTTCCCAGTTGAAGAAATGCCACGCTGAGATGGCCGATGTTCCGTTGAGAGATACAGTGCCCCTAGAGGCCATACAGCTTGACAGCGATCTGATGCATGAGGAGAAACCCGTCAGGATTCTCGAGACTGCCAACAGAGTTACCTGCAGCAAGATCAACAAGTTCTGCAAGGTGTTGTGGAGCCACCACACCGAGGAAGAAGCCACCTGGGAACGAGAAGAGGATCTTCGTCGAGACCACCCGCACCTGTTTTCTAGCCAACCCGAATCTCGAGGGCGAGATTCATCTTAAGGTGGGTAGGTTTGTAACATCCCAATTTTCTTAAATTAGGATGTTAATAGATCATTCATATGCATTCCATATTTTTCTATGCATTATTTTGCTCTTCTGAAAATTCTATTCGTTATGTGACTTTGGGCAATTTATTGGAGTGGAGATAATATGACTTCTCCCGTGTCAAATAAAAGTGCATAATATTTCGAATATTATTTGAAGTCACCAATTTGGTTTTGCAAATTTTCTAAACTCCGAATTATTTTTAGTTGAGTTTTTTTTCAATCTCGTTGTGTGACCTATTGCATAAAACTATTTTTAAAAGTTTGCATTAGGTGGAACTAGGGTTCCCATAGATATATTATATGTATATGTATATATATATATATTATATATATATATTAGTTGTATATATTATTCTGTTTTTTTCCCTAAGTATTCTAGTGTACATATATATATATTAGTACATATTTTTCTAGTATTTGTTAGCTAGGAAATATATTTTACTTTTTTTTTGCTGCTGTTTGATCTTTTTCAAAAAAAAGGAACCGGCCAGGCCGAGCCAAAGGGCTGAGCCCAGCCTTGCACTACAGCCCCATTGCCCCAGGGGTTTCCCAGCGCCGAGCCAGGCCACGAGGCCACATGCAGCAACGGCCCCACCCGAGCTCTCTCTCCCCCACGTCCCTTTCTTCTTCCTCCTCCCTCTCTTTCCTTTCCTGTGCACTACCGAGACCGAGCAGCTCCTTCTCCCCGCGATCTCCTTCCCGAGTACTCCCTCTCCTCCCTTAACTCTCCTTCCCTCTCTCCTACCTTGCCTTCCCTCTCTCCTACCCAAGCCCCACCGCGACCGAAGCTTCCTCCCTCCTCCTTCCTTCTCTCTCTGCTGCACCCCAAACCGAAACCGACCTCTCCACCTCTCTCGCGATTCCCTCCCCAAAGCTCTCTCCTCCTTCCTTATACCTCACCCCACCTAGCCTATATAAAGTCCCACCCCCCGGAGACCCCGTTCCCAACCCTAGCACCGCCGCCACGTTCCCCCGCCGCCCTAGTCGCCGCCACCCCGAGCAGCAGCAGATGCAGCCCGAAGCTGCTGCCACTTCGGCCTCGCCATGAGGAGCCCCCCCGAGCTCTCCCTCTCCACCGTCGCCTCCCCCCGCGGAGGAGGAACCTCACCGCCGCCGCCCAACGTCCCCACCGCCTCGGAGCCCCCTCCCTCGCCGACCAGCTCTCATCTCGCCGGTGCAAGCAGCAGCAGCAGCAGGTAGCCTCTCTTCTCTCTCTATATTGCATGCATTCGATTTCAGCCCTTAGATCCCATGCAACGGCCTGGATTAAAACGCTAGATACCCCTTCGGTTTATCTCAGAAAACCAGTAGGTTCTTTTAGTCACTTATGAATTAACCAGCAGACTTGCTAGTCTTCGGCCGTTTGCCCGTAACTTTGAAACAAACAGCCCTGCAACCAGTAGCATCTTGCCACGTATACCCTCTCTTTTAGCACTAGCAGTTTTAACTTTTCTGTCTATATTACAAAAACAGAAACTTTCAATTTTGTTTTGGCCACAACTTTTTATCCCTAAGTCCAATGACATTGATTCCTTTTCCAGTAGCTCACAACTGTCCTGTAGTTTTTAAAAACACATAATTTGTCTGTGTTTGAAATTTTTAATATAAGTTAGAGCAGATTTAGTTTAAACACTGTTTTGCCTATTCCAGGAGTTTGAAAAATGATTTTTAATTGATTCTTTTTGCTACTGTTTTCTAGTGATAAAATCTTACTGTGGTAGAAGTTTCAGAATTTTTAAAGTATTTTTACTGGTGTTTTCAACAGAAACAAGTTTCTGCCATACCGGCACGCGATAAATTCTTTTGCGTAGTCTTTTACAAATCATTGCATGTGATGTCATTTTTACTTGTGGCATGATTGAAGTGCTTATGGTGTGCTTTGTGTTTGTATCGGTAGATCATCCGGAGTGCGAAGCCTGTTACTTAGAGACGCTCGAGCAGGACAACTATCATCAAGGCAAGTCATCTTTGATCATGTTATTTTACCTATGTTTACAATGCATGGTAGATCACCTTCTTTGCCCAATTTGCATGCTGCCTAGGTACTTGGAAACTTTAGCATAAGATGTAGTATCATGTGGTAGGAGCACAACAACCCTGACACTTGGCCCCGGGACGACAATGTTATATTTGCTATGCTTGAGTAGACGGGTTATTGGTTGAGTGTATACCACGAGTGATGCAAGGTTGATATAATAATCAAGACCGGACTAAGACAAGATTTTCAAGACCTCGGAGGAAATGCAACTCTGGGTGAAGGACGGTTGATCGGCTCCCTGGAAAACCCAGTGGATGCCCGGGATGCTGGAGAGGCCATGTCATCCTGCGGAAAGCTTCACCCAGGCTCGAAGAGACGGACGGAGACTTCAAGACTCAAGGCTTACCTGCACAGCCACAAGTCATTATGGGCTCTGGCTTGGTTGGACAACGCGGCGACTCTGGACAGGCGGTGCTAGCAGATGTAGACGAACGGTAGGAATGGATGGGCACCGACAGGGATTCAGAGGGACCCGTTGAAAGACCATGTTTTGATCATCCGGTCTTCAAACACCCTGAAGTGCGAGGACAAACCCGGAGGCGATCAAATCTTGTGGGGAACGTGTGCAAAACTCTGCAGAGTACTCAACCTAATCGATTAGCCGTGTCCACGGTCATGGACAACTTGAGCCGAAGGCATTGAATTTCCCCTGAACTCTCGACACAACTTAATAATGATGTGGGTGTTAACAACTATTCGGGTACGAGAACTGGTTGGCGGAACCATCTCGTTAACAACAAACTTTGTAGTAAATTTTGCTTTCAACCCCTTTTGTTGTAGGATAAAACTGGCTTTACACAAAACTTAGCTCCACCGGCCAAATATGCATGTAGAGATAGATGATTATTATTTTACCCCCCTCTCTTTGATGATTTGCCGGCATATTCAATATGCTCACCTACACGGCTGCAACGTATCATGTTGCAGAGTACTTTTCCGACCAGGAGTGAGGCTACGATCTACGCTCAGCGACATGCCCTTGGAGTCGGATGGACTCGTCTACCTGATGCTTCCGCTTAGTCTTCGTTAGATAATCTCATGAGATGGCCTTCAGCCACTTTATTGTACTCCTTTATTGTAATAAAGTACTCTTTATGAGATTTCGATTAATAAAGCTGTGTGATTGCACTCTTGAATATATACATTATGTACTGTGTGTGTACCAGCATGATTTTGGGATGGTACAGAAACACCAGAGGCTTGACTCGTTGAGTCGGGTCGCTACATGGAACAAGCAGAAATTATAGATACGTTTGGGACGTATCAGCCATGAGTAGTCCTCCTCGGACCATGGGTCCATGACCAGTAGCTATGTGATGTCTTCTCTCCAATCTTGTGCTTCAATGGTTAGTCCTTGTGAGCTGCCCTACATGATCAAGGCATCTATGTAATTCTCTTGCTATTGCTATGCTCGGTTTGTTGGGATTCAATGGATTACGAGATTATGTTCAGATTGTTATAAGTTATATATTTGATTATCCTTTTATAATATGTGTTGGTGAACGTTGCATGGGAAACAAAAAATTTCCTACGCACCCGAAGACCTATCATGGTGATGTCCATCTACGAGTGGAGATTAGATCTACGTACCCTTGTAGATCGCACATCGGGAAGCGTTAAGAAACACGGTTGATGTAGTGGAATGTATTCACGTCCCTTGAACCGTCCCACGAACCGTCCCGCGATCCGTTCCGATCTAGTGCCAAACGGACGACACCTGCACGTTCAGCACACGTACAGCTCGACGATGATCTCGACCTTCTTGATCCAGCAAGCAAGACAGAGAAGTAGATGGTTTCTCCGGCAGCGTGACGGCGCTCCAGTGGTGGTGATGATCTACTCCTCCAGGGCTCCGCCTAAGCTCCGCAGAAATCCGATCTAGAGGTAAAACTGTGTGGTATAGGCTAGAGTTGCACATGGCAAAGTTGTGTCTCAAAAAGCACTAAACCACCACTATATATAGGAGGGAGGGGGAGGGGCTAGCCTTGAGGGACAAGGCCCTCAAGGTGCGTCGGCCTCCAGGAGGAGGAGGACTCCTCCTCCAATTCGGTTTGGGAAGGAGGAGTCCTCCTCTTCCTTCCCTCCCCCTCTTTCCTTTTTCTTTTTCTTTTCTTTTGGTATTTTCTTTATGTGGCGCCATAGCCCTCTTGGGCTGACTCCACCAGTCCACTAAGGACTTGTGGCGCCTCCCTAGGGCCCTCGGCTCACTCCCGGATGGGTGGGCCCCTCCTGGTAAACACCTGGAACCCATTCGTCACTCCCGGTACATTGCCGGAATTGCCCGAAACTTTTCGGTGACCAAATGAAACCATCCTATATATCAATCTCCATTTCCGGACCATTCCGGAAACCCTCGTGACGTTCGTGACTCATCGGGGTCTCTGAACAACATTCGGTATCCACACATATAACTCAACTATACTAAAACATCATCGAACCTTAAGTGTACAGACCGTGCGGGTTCGAGAACTATGCAGACATGACTCGAGAGACTCCTCGGTCAATATCCAATAGCGGGATGTGGATGCCCATATTGGATCCTACATATTACCTGAAGATCTTATCGGTTGAACCTCAGTGTCAAGGATTCATATAATCCCGTATGTCATTCCCTTTGTCCTTCGGTATGTTACTTGCCCGAGATTCGATCGTCGGTATCCACATACCTATTTCAATCTCGTTATCGGCAAGTCTCTTTACTCGTTCCGTAATACAAGATCCCGTGACTTACACTTAGTCACATTGCTTGCAAGGCTTGTGTGTGATGTTGTATTACCGAGTGGGCTACGAGATACCTCTCTGTCACACAGAGTGAGAAATCCCAGTCTTGATCCATACTAACTCAACGGACACCTTCCGAGATACCTGTAGAGCACCTTTATAGTCACCCAGTTACGTTGCGACGTTTGATGCACACAAGGTATTCCTCCAGTGCCAGCGAGTTATATGATCTCATGGTCATAGGAATAAATACTTGACATGCAGAGAACAATAGCTATAAACCGACATGATCAATATGCTATGTTCATAGTTTGTGTCTAGTCCATCACATGATTCTCCTAATGATGTGATCCAGTTATCAAGCAACAACACTTGCACATAGTCAAAAAACCTTGACTATCCTTGATCAACTGGCTTGCCAACTAGAGGCTTGCTAGGGACATTGTCTTGTCTATGTATCCACACATGTATCTATGTTTTCATTCAATACAATTATAGCATGGATAATAAGCGATTATCTTGGAACAGGAAATATAATAATAACTATTTATCATTGCCTCTAGGGAAAATTTCCAACACTCTCCCACGTGCACTAGAGTCAATAATCTAGTCCTCACATCGCCATGCGATTTACATTGTAATAAATCTAACACCCATACAGTTCTTGTCGTGGTTTTTTCACGGCAGATGTCCTCGTGAAAGGACTTAGTACTGGAGCCATCGCACCTTGGTGGCGACTCAAAGGGGTTAAGCGGGAGAGACACGGCGATTTACCCAGGTTCGGCCCCTCTGAGGAGGTAATAGCCTACGTCCTGCTTTGGTGCGTATTGATATGGATTCGATTACAAGGAAGGTGTAACTCGCCTAAACCTAGCACTCGATGATTTCTAACCTGCCCTCTGTCCCCCGAGACTCGCCTTTATATACAGGTCGATCCCCTAGGGTTTACAAGGATTCTTTCCTTCCTACAACTCGTGACCCCTGTGGTTTCTAAGTCGCCATCTTCCGAAGCTTGGAGACCTTCCAAGAGCCACAACCGTCATACGCCCTTGATTCGGCCACAACGAGGCCCAACTAAATGTTTGGGTGAATCGCCCAGCGGATGACCCGGCCCAACTAGGGCGGGTCATCCACAGGTAATATCCCCAACATTAGGCCCCAAATTGACCTGAACCTTCTCTTTTTCATGTCAACACCTCTGCTCCATTGAAGGCGATTCATCCCTCATTTTTCTTCATATGTCCAAAATCGTGCACCCGCCATTGGGCGCCGAAAATCCATTGAGTCGCCAAACCATTACTGATTGGCCTCTCTTTACTCCTGATTTTCGGGAATAGCCACAACCCCGACGGATCTTTTAGCGCATCATTTATCCCGAAATTTTCGGCGCACATTTATAGCGAATCTTTTATCTCCCGGCGGTTCCTGCTCATGGCGCCTCGATTCTTGCACCTGCCTCGATAAATAGGCCGAGGGGGGGGGGGAAACAGAACTGTTGCTTCTCACCTACCAGTCCCGTCACCTTCCTCCCCACCGGCACAGCGAAAAAACCGCATCGCCCCGAGGAATCCGCCGCCGTCCGTGCCTTCGGCCTTCACACGAGGAGCTCCGGTGCCGCCTGTGAGATTTCGCCGTCGTCCACCCTCGCGCCGCAATCAACATATCCGCCATCGGCTTTGTCGACTGCATCGCCGTCGGCCACCTCGCCGTTCACTTCGAACCTTGCCGCTGCCGGGAACTTCTCTGCTCGACGGGACGCCCGCACTTCTCCAGCGAACCCCATCTCCGTCGACTCTTCTCTCCCGACAACACCAGGTTAGGCTTCCGCCTATATTTTAAGAGTAGATTTACTTCTAGTTCGAGCTTCCGCCATTGCCGTGTTCTTGAAGCTCGCTGCATATAGATGCTATCTGCTTCGAATTGATTAACACGAGTGTCGCTAGAATAGCTTAATACCCCAAATACTTTCACTTATCCGCTGTACTTGTGAATCCTTGGAAACAACATCTTCACCAAGCGATGGGCATCATCTGATAATAAACTGTTGTGACTAGTCATTTTCTCTAGGTTTTTGCGTCTGTCTGATAGATCCACTCCTTTTTTACTGTTCACAAAAAGTTGTTTATAGTCTTCACCTTCTGGTACTTCAAACGAATGCCTTCACCGTCCCCAGAATGCAACCCTTGGGGATAGCCATCCTTGCATAAGTCGCCATAGTGATCCAACCCGCCCCTTTGATCTGGCGGGTCAAAAACCATTTTTTAACCAAAGCACCCGGCGGGTTAAATGAACTGATTTTATCCCATACAATAGGCATCCAAGACATGTAATATCATACTTTACTTATTTGTAGCATGGGCGCCGTTTTCAAGAGTGACTGGCTTCCTACCAAGGTTGATGACTCCATTTTAGCCGATTATGTGAAAACGGACAGCTTGGATCCTCATGACGTTATTGGCTGGCGCACCGGGTTCGGAGAAGACCTCCCTAACCCCAAGGAAGGGGAGATAGTCATTTTTGTTGAACACCTGGAGCGAGGTTTTAAGCCGCCCGGATCAAAGTTTCTTAGAGACGCCTTATCTTTCATGAACGTCCGGCTCCAGGATCTGGGACCTATCTCTATAAGTAATCTGTGCCAATTCCAAGTCCTCTGTGAGGCTTATCTGCGGATCGAGCCTTCTGTCCCCTTATTCTGGCATTTTTTTCCATCTGAATCGCCAAACAGAATTCCACAACGGTCCCAGCTTGGAACTTGGTGGTGTCAATGTCCAGCGCCGCAGGGATAGCCCATTCCCCTCACTTATCATGCCTAGCCATCCCAAAGGCTGGGGCGAGTCTTGGTTTTACTGTCAAGAGACATCTCCTGCTGACGAGAACAAACTTCTGGGCTACATGCCAACTCGCCTTCCAACCAATTTCAGGCTCCCAGACAAGCTCACCGAGGAGGAAGAATCAGAATTCATCCCAATATTGTCCGAGTTAAGATCCTTGACGAACAACGGGCTCACCGGGATCGACCTAATCCGCTGCTGGGTCGAATGGCGCATCCTTCCTCTGAGCCGCCGGGACGGGCTGATGTGCGAATTTGATGGTACCCTGGATCATCCTCAATGCTACTTCCATACGTCTTTAACGGGGAAGGACATTGTCACCATTATCAAAAAGCTGACTGGCGAGCCTGTGGGAAAATGTGGCCAAATCGGCCTCAAGCCTTTTTGCAAAACTAACCCGGCACCCAAGGTAAACAAACCTAAACCGCCCTTGGTTTTTATGCTTTATGCTTCATTTGTGTTTATAGTTTTGTAACATATGCCATTTCAGAAAGGCGATAAGTTCTGGTCCAGGAAGCCCAAAAATCAAGCCATGAAAAGTGCTAAGCCGCCTTCAAAGAAAACCAAGGGTAAGGGCAAATCTGCCGCAGCTGAGCCATCTGAAGTTGACGAATCTCAAGTCGGCGATGCACTTTCAGAGGTAAAAATTCGTCCTCTTTTCACTCGCCATTCATTGCTGTTAACCTTCGTATTTATATATCTCTCTCTCCTTGTAATAGAATGAAGATAATGAAAGCCAAGAAGACTCTGTTGAGGTAATTTCTGTTTCCTCCGATTCATCTCCTTCTCCACCTAAGCCGGCCCGGTGAATATGTGGGAAAGTTCCCTTCTCACATCAAAATGCTTATTTGGACCCAAATTTCCTACTGAAGAAAGCACAGCACGGCTCAAACCGGAAAACACGAAGTCACTCTGGCGATCTGGTATCTGGCTTACCAGCAACGAACAAAAGAAAGCCAAGCGAGGTACTTTTTATGAGTAACCATTATTCATGCTTCTTTGGATCACATTTGTAACCCGCCTGTATTATTGATGTATAACTCTTGCAGAACTCTCCTCCCACTTCCGGTGACTCAGTGATGTCAACACTTCCACCAATGATTCGGGTTCCGGGGTAAGTCTTTTGATAACCTTGCCTCGACTTTTAAGAATAACGATCTTTTCAATTCCTTATCGTGCTTATTCCCTTTTGTTAGGGCACAAGCCAAGAAAAGAAAAACCAGTAGATCAACTCCTGGTGCAACTTCAGAACCCCCGAAGAAATCAACTCCGACTTAAGACAATCCGGATCAGGCTGAGCCTGCGATTCAAGTGGATCTTCCTGAGTCGCCGAAGGAAACAATGGATGCCTCTAAATCGCCGAACCCATTGATGACAACAGAAGACCCAGATGCTGTAGTCATTACTGGCTCTGGCTTTTCTAAGCCGACCGCGACAGTTTTGTCCAAACATGTAGCATCCTCCTCTCAGGCCATTCCTGAGTCTGGGCTCTCCAAAGCAAAACTTTCGGACTATGCAAATTTGGAGTTTAAGGAACTCTGTTCTGGCTTTGCAAGTCGCCTGGAGGCGAGTATGAGATGGAGAAAAAACTGCTGAAGATGTTAAACAACAAACATGAGGTAAATTTTGTTATACTTAATTTTGTTATACTTATATTATTCCCATTAACCCCCAAGGGCCGGGTCATCAGTAAAAAGATGAGCCGGGTCTTCGAAAATTTAGAAAAAGCTTCACGACCAGTAACCCCCAAGGGCCGGGTCATCAGTAAAAAGATGAGCCGGGTCTTGAAAACTTAGAAAAAGCTTCACGACCAGTAACCCCCAAGGGCCGGGTCATCAGTAAAAAGATGAGCCGGGTCTTGATTTTTGTATAATTTCACCTGAAAAAATTATACATTAGCCCCCAAGTGTCAGGGATATTGCTTTGCAGTAATTCTGAGACTTGTCCTTATTTTAAACTCTCAATAGGAAAACCTTGCTCAGACCGCATCGGCGCTGGGCGATTTAAGGAAAAACTTAGCTGGACAACAAGACGCCCGAGCTAAGTCGGAGGAAAAATGTCAATTGGCTTTGACCGAACTGGTGAAACTTAAGGCCGAGTTGAAAGAAGCTCAGGCTGAACAAAATGCCGCCTTGAAGAGGGCAGAAAAAGCTGAAGCTAGGCTGGCCACTGTACAACAGGAATTGTCCGGCTTAAAGCGTCATATCTCCAACATGACGCAAGCCGTCTTTGGTAAGTTTTACTTAAACCTTTGATCTCCTCCTCTCTTCTTTGTTTTGCTTATGACAAGTCGCTAATCATCATGATTCAGGTCCAAGAGCCGCCAACCTTCAAGAAGACTGTGTGTTGATGCTGAAGGCGATTTACACGCTAAGAGAACAATTATACACAGGCAGTGTCTTGACAGTTAAAGCTGTGATGGGTGCCAAAGAACCTATCACTTCCATCAAGAAGGTGCTTGGCTGCTTGTCCACACTTCCCCCTCAGATTGACGAGTTAACTCGGTCAGCCGCCCGAAGAGGTATTCTGACTGCCCTGAGTCGCTGTTTGGCATATGCCCCAAAAATCAACGTAGAAGAAGTGGCCGCAGGCTTCCCTCAGCTCAAGGATGATGGGTCCGAATTTGTTGAAGAGGACTATCAGCGAGTCGTCAAGAATTCTCGGCTGGCCGCGACTCAACTTGCCGCAAGCCTTGACTTAACAACATACCAAGCGGCTTATGATAGCAGAAACAAGAAGGTCAGCCCGCCAACCTTTGTGACGACCAGCCTAACTCCTCGGCGACCCAAGAATCCTTTCGACTGGGAGGCGGACCTGGCATCAGTTCTGACTGATGAAGATAACTTTGCTGCCTTGGCCCAGTGCAACTGGGTACTGGGCGACTTGCAAATCGAAGTCGGCCAGAGCTCACATCAGGACGATCCCGAGGCGCCAGCAAAGTAAATTTTATTGAGTTTGGCCTGAGAGCCATGTAATAGGTCCCTCTTCCATAAGTCAGCACTATTTTTTGATGATACCTCTTGCAAGAATCTTTATGTCGCCCTTAAGGCGATTTGAAATATTTGACCTGACTTTTTATAAGAGTCTTTTATAGCGCTTAATTCGCCATGGATGAAACAACTCTTATCACCCTCCTGTCTTAAGCCTTGAAAATAGCATATGTGAAAACAAGCAAATTATAGATATTTTCAACAAGCATTAGAAAGAAGAGGCTTAAAACCTTCAGAACTATGCCATAACGAAAAATAGCAATAGTAATTTCGTCAGCTCATAAGGTCGCGACAGGGGGAGGCGAGTCAGAAAGCTCATGCACCCAACCTAAATGCAGGTTTCGTCGGCTCATAAGGTCGCGACAGGGGGAGGCGAGTCAGAAAGCTCGTGCACCCACCCTAAATGCAGGTTTCGTCGGCTCATAAGGTCGCGGCAGGGGGAGGTGAGTCAGAAAGCTCGTGCACCCACCCTAAATGCAGGTTTCGTCGGCTCATAAGGTCGCGACAGGGGGAGGCGAGTCAGAAAGCTCGTGCACCCACCCTAAATGCAGGTTTCGTCGGCTCATAAGGTCGCGACAGGGGGAGGCGAGTCAGAAAGCTCGTGCACCCGCCCTAAATGCAGGTTTCATCGGCTCATAAGGTCGCGACAGGGGGAGGCGAGTCAGAAAGCTCGTGCACCCACCCTAAATGCAGGTTTCGTCGGCTCATAAGGTCGCGACAGGGGGAGGCGAGTCAGAAAGCTCGTGCACCCACCCTAAATGCAGGTTTCGTCGGCTCATAAGGTCGCGACAGGGGGAGGCGAGTCAGAAAGCTCGTGCACCCACCCTAAATGCAGGTTTCGTCGGCTCATAAGGTCGCGACAGGGGGAGGCGAGTCAGAAAGCTCGTGCACCCACTCTAAATGCAGGTTTCGTCGGCTCATAAGGTCGCGACAGGGGGAGGCGAGTCAGAAAGCTCGTGCACCCACCCTAAATGCAGGTTTCGTCGGCTCATAAGGTCGCGACAGGGGGAGGCGAGTCAGAAAGCTCGTGCACCCACCCTAAATGCAGGTTTCATCGGCTCATAAGGTCGCGACAGGGAGAGGCGAGTCAGAAAGCTCGTGCACCCACCCTAAATGCAGGTTTCGTCGGCTCATAAGGTCGCGACAGGAGGAGCGAGTCAGAAAGCTCGTGCACCCACCCTAAATGCAGGTTTCGTCGGCTCACAAGGTCGCGACAGGGGGAGGCGAGTCTGAAAGCTCGTGCACCCACCCTAAATGCAGGTTTCGTCGGCTCATAAGGTCGCGAGAGGGCGTCAGCCACCTCGTTGAGTCGCCGGTCAATATGGTCCACCTGATAGCCATGAAAATAACCCGCTACGTCAGACACAGCTCGTCTATAAGCCGCCATCATGGGATCCCGAGAGTCCCAGGTACCCGAAACTTGTTGCGCCACAAAATCGGAATCGCCAAAACACCTGACTCGTGTTAGGTTCATCTCTTTCGCGAGTCGTAAGCCATGAAGCAAAGCTTCATATTCCGCCGCATTATTAGTGCAGGGAAACATGAGTCGGAGAACGTAAGAGAACTTATCTCCTTGAGGGGATACTAACAGCACACCAGCCCCCGAGCCTTCCAGCTGCCTAGATCCATCAAAGTAAATAGTCCAGTAGGTACGGTCAGTCTGGTCTTCCGGAACCTGTAGCTCGGTGCAGTCGTTAACGAAATCAACTAGTGCGTGGGATTTGATAGCTGTACGGGGAGTATACTGTATGTGATGAGACCCAAGCTCTATCGCCCATTTGGCGATTCGCCCTGTTGCCTCCCGATTTTGGATAATGTCACCAAGAGGAGCAGAACTTACCACTGTGATCGGGAGCTCCTGGAAGTAATGCTTAAGTTTTCGACTCGCCATAAACACCCCATAGACCAGTTTTTGCCGATGCGGGTATCGCTGTTTGGAAAGAGTTAACACCTCGCTGATAAAATATACTGGGCGTTGTACTGGGTATTCCTTCCCTTCTTCCTTTCTTTCAACGACCACAGCCACACTTACTGCCTTGGAATTTGCCGTGATATACAGAAGCATAGGCTCCTTTTCAGTCGGGGCTGCCAGGACCGGCGGGTTAACCAATTGGCGTTTTAGGGCCTCAAGCGCCTGGTTTGCCTCATTTGTCCACACGAATCGATCAGACTTCCTTAATAATTGATAAAGAGGAATCGCCTTTTCCCCTAGGCGACTCACAAAACGACTTAAAGCCGCAATGCGACCTGCCAGCCTTTGAACTTGATTAACATTCGCCGGCTTTCCGAGAGAGGTAACTGCTTCGATCTTGTCCGGGTTAGCCTCGATGCCGCGCTCCGATACCAAGAAACCCAGCAATTTTCCTGCAGGTACACCAAAAACGCATTTGGTAGGATTTAACTTCATCTGATATACCCGTAAATTATCAAAAGTCTCCTTAAGGTCTTCAAGTAGTGTCTCCCCCTGGCGGGTTTTGATCACAATATCGTCGACATAGGCATGGACGTTGCGACCAATTTGGTTACGAAGACAATTCTGGATACGCGTTGATAAGTCGCCCCCGCGCTTTTGAGTCCGAAAGGCATGGACACATAGCAAAAGGCCTCGAAGGGGGTTATGAAGTCCGTCTTCTCCTGATCTTCCACGGCCATCTTGATCTGGTGATATCCTGAATAGGCGTCCAGAAAACACAATCGTTCGCATCCCGCCACCGAGTCAATGATTTGATCGATGCAGGGAAGAGCGAAAGGATCTTTGGGACAGGCCCTGTTGAGGTCTGTATAGTCAATGCACATACGGAAAGTGCCATTCTTCTTGAGTACCAACACCGGGTTAGCCAGCCATTTGGGGTGAAAAACTTCCACGATGAACCCGACGGCTAAAAGGCGGGCGACTTCCTCTCCAATCGCCTTGCGTCGTTCCTCGTTGAATCTGCGAAGGTACTGCTGGATAGGTTTGCATTTTGGGTCAACGTTAAGATGGTGCTCAGTGAATTCTCTCGGTACACCAGGCATGTCAGAAGGTTTCCATGCGAAGATGTCCCGATTCTCACGGATGAATTCGATGAGCACGCTTTCCTATTTGGGGTCTAGCCCCGTCCCAATGGTGAACTGCTTGGATGAATCGCCAGGCACGAAATCGATTGTCTTAGTGTCATCCGTCGGTTTGAACTTGAGGGGCGACTCAGAATCTGTAGTCGGCTTCTTGAGTGGTGACATGTCGGCCGGGTCAACATTGGCCCGATGGTGCTTGAGTTCTTCCGCCGCACAAGCGACTTCCGCATAAGCCGCGTCCCCTTCTTCACATTCCTTTGCGATCCTTCTATCTCCATCAACCGTGATGGGTCCTTTAGGACCAGGCATTTTGAGCTTGAGGTAGACGTAGCATGGGTGGGCCATGAAGCGGGCGTAAGCCGGTCGCCCGAACAGCGCATGGTATGGGCTTTTCAGCTTGACCACCTCGAAGATTAGAGACTCCGACCTGTAATTCTGCGCAGTTCCAAACGCTACTGAGAGCCTGACCCGGCCTATGGGATAAGCCGACTTGCTCGGGACAATTCCGTGGAAAACCGTGGTCGAAGGCATCAAGTCTTTCTCCAATAGATTCATCCTCTGGAAGGTGTCGAAGTATAGGATACTGATGCTGCTGCCACCATCCATTAATACCTTTGATAGGGTGTAACCCCCCACTTGGGGAGCCACGACTAATGCCAGGTCGCCCGGGTTATCTATTCTTGGCGGGTGATCCTCCCTGCTCCATGTTATGGTCTGCTCGGACCAATGGAGATATCTGGGAATCGCTGGCTCAGTTACACTGTACGCCCGGTGACTTACCTTTTTTATCACGCCTGCAAGCATTAGTGGTGAAAACGTGGTACTGCCCATTACTTAGCTGTTTGGGATTGCTGCGGAAGCCTTCATTGCCATCCTGGTCCTGTGGGGGTGGCTGCTGGAAAACTCCCGGCGGGTTGTACCGCCGCTGGTGGTGCACCGGATACTGGCCGCCGCCTAGTTGCGGGCCTCCCTGAGCCCCTTGTTCGGGAAAGCCGCCGAAGGGGTTCTGCCTTTGGTTGGATGCGGCGAGTTGGTCCTAGCGCCGGTTTGGATCTTTGTTTTGGCTCTTCTTGATTGCCTCCGCCCGAAATTCTCATATCACGAAACAGTTTTCCCAAGAATGACTCGCCGGGCCGTCAGCCGTGGCATGGTGCGGGCAAGGGCCCTTGAGTAACTCTTCATAGTTACGCGGCCTTTTCCCACTGAAGCCCTGGTTCTTCTTTTTGCCATCATTAGCATTGGTGTTGGCGACCAAGTCCGAGGGCTCCTCCTGCGGTCTACGCTTGCCATTGGTCCCCTGGTTGTGACGGTTGCGCCCCTGGAAACGGGTATGGTTTTTGGACGACTCGCCCTTTTTGGGCGAGTTAGCCTTGCCATCCTCGCCGAGATCCTTAGTATCATCGGCCTCGGCATACCTAGTGAGGGTGTCCATTAGTTCGCCCATGTCTTGGACCTTCTGTTTGAGCCGCCCCAACTTCTGTACTAAGGGCTCGTAATGACAATTGTGCTCGAGGATGAGCAGGGCTTGAGCGGCCGTAATACCATCTGACGAATGAATAATTTCTGCTACCCGCCGCGACCAATGGTGGGCCGATTCGTCCGGGCGCTGAACACAGTGTTGTAGATCGACAATCGTCATTGGACGTTTGCAGGTTTCCCGGAAGTTTTTGATGAAATGCTCTTTTAACTCGGCCCAAGACTGGATGGAATTGGGAGGCAAATTTTTCAACCAGGTGCGTGCCGACCCCTCGAGCATCATAGTGAAGTATCGGGCGCAAACCGCCTCGTTTACGTCGAGCATGTCCATGGCAATCTCGTAACCCTCGATCCATGACATTGGTTCGAGGTCTGGTGTATAATTAGGCACTTTCCTTGGTCCCTTAAAGTCTTTGGGCATCCTTTCATTCCGAAGGGCCGGGGATAAGCATGGTACCCCAACTCGCCCTCCGCCCCCTACGAGGGGGGCCGGGGCGTCTTGGATATTCGGGAGATCTCGGCCCGGCGGGTTCCGCTCGGGCGGGTTGTCCTGCGGGAAGTGTCGCGACCCACTGTTTACGGAAGGCTGGTCCTCCGGCCTGCTCCTGGTATAGCTTGCCTGAGGGGTGGAGTGCAACCTCTCGAGGCTATGCGAGAACTGGGCGTTTTGAACGACTGTTGTTTTCAACATCTCGATGGCGTTCCTCGCTTCAATCTCAGCTGGGGTGTTGCCGTGAATCGGAAGGGACTCCAGGTGGCGAGTTGCGGCAAGCACGTTATCCACCGGGTTGGAGAATGGCCTTGAGGGGTCCGGAAACGAGGAATTTGACCCTCAATCGGCTGAACCGGCGGGTTAGGTGGGCGGCCCGGTCCTCCCGCCGGGGCGGCTCCCATCCCGGGGGTTCGGGGAGTGTCGAACAGGCGGGTCGGGTTGAGGTCATGGGGCAGGCGACCCTGGTGTCTCCGCTGATGGACGGCGTCGGACGCGCGCTGCTGTCTTTCGAGCCGCCAGTTGTCAGTGTTTAATCGCATCCTTTCGGCCGTGATTTGGGCTTGTCGAGTCTCGATCCTGGCGGACTCCATCTCGGCATCCTGGTGGGCCTTTGCCACCGCCTCTCTGAGCTTTGCTAACTCTGCGTTTATCCCCTCTTGGTTCTCTGGCGTGAGGGGAGTCGCCATTAGTCTCGTGACTTTCGCCGCTAAATCCACCAGGACTGCGGATGCACTTCTGGATGTCCCGCCGGTCCCATTGCCTCCGGTAGGGTTTTGTGTGGGTTGAGTTGCCCCAGCCATGTAGATGGCAATCTGGCGGCGGGTTCGATCAAGGATTTCCGGATCCATGGCCAGCGACAAGCCTCCGAGACCGTCCCCATGGAGAGACCGGATGGAATCTGAATCGCCCATGGATGACTCATCGTCAGAGTTGACCGGGGTAACTTCCTGAGTCGCCAAGTGTCCTGGTTCCTCCGATCCCTGCGTGAACCCCACAAAGACCGGGCGAGTTAAATTCTGTGTTATGACTGGGCGGACGTACCTAGCCGGCTCGACGATGTCGGTGGAGATGTCCGGCTCTGGAACGGATGATCCGATCATGCCGATGAAGATATTGATCTTGCCGAAGGGGATCCTGTAGCCAGATTCGATCGAATCCGCTTCAGGTCCCCATCGTTGGTTGTCGATGTAGGCTATCCCGCGGCGGCTCCGAATCATGAGCGCCGTCGCGTAACTCCCAAACCCTGGTAGGGCTCCCTTTGAGAACTCAACTCCACCGTGTGTAGGCCCCACGGTGGGCGCCAACTATCGTGGTTTTTTCACGGCAGATGTCCTCGTGAAAGGACTTAGTACTGGAGCCATCGCACCTTGGTGGCGACTCAAAGGGGTTAAGCGGGAGAGACACGACGATTTACCCAGGTTCGGCCCCTCTGAGGAGGTAATAGCCTACGTCCTGCTTTGGTGTGTATTGATATGGATTCGATTACAAGGAAGGCGTAACTCGCCTAAACCTAGCACTCGATGATTTCTAACCTGCCCTCTGTCCCCCGGGACTCGCCTTTATATACAGGTCGATCCCCTAGGGTTTACAAGGATTCTTTCCTTCCTACAACTCGTGACCCCTGTGGTTTCTAAGTCGCCATCTTCCGAAGCTTGGAGACCTTCCAAGAGCCACAACCGTCATACGCCCTTGATTCGGCCACAACGAGGCCCAACTAAATGTTTGGGTGAATCGCCCAGCGGATGACCCGGCCCAACTAGGGCGGGTCATCCACAGGTAATATCCCCAATAGTTCTGGTGTTGATCATGTTTTGCCCGTGGAAGAGGTTTAGTCAGCAGTCTCCTACATTCAAATCCGTGTGCACTTTGCAAATATTCACGCCCTCTCCTTCCACGTATTCGCGGATGAGGTTGAAGTGTCATTTGATGTGTCTGGTCTTCTTGTGAAACCTTGGTTCCTTTGCTAGAGCAATGGCAACAGTGTTGTCACAGAACAGAGTTATTAGATTTAGTGCGCTTGGCACAACTCCAAGATCCATCATGAACTGCTTCATCCAGACACCCTCCTTTGCTGCCTCTGAGGCAGCCATGTACTCCGCTTCACATGTAGAATCTGCTACGACGCTTTGCTTGGAACTGCACCAGCTTACCGCACCCCCATTGAGAATAAATACGTATCCGGTTTGCGACTTAGAGTCATCTGGATCGGTGTCAAAGCTTGCGTCGATGTAACCCTTTATGACGAGATCTTCGTCACCTCCATAAACGAGAAACATTTCCTTAGTCCTTTTTAGGTACTTTCTTGACCGTGGTCCAGTGATCCACTCCTGGATTACTATGAAACCTGCCTTCCACACTTATGGCCAAGTTGACGTCTAGTCTAGTGCACAACACTGCATACATGATAGAACCTATGGCTGAAGCATAGGGGACGTAACTCATTTGTTCTCTATCTTCCGCAGTTGCTGGGCACAGAGTCTTACTCAATTTTATACCTTGTAACACTGGCAAGAATCCTTTCTTGGACTGATCCATTTTGAACTTCTTCAAAACTTTATCAAGGTATGTGCTTTGTGAAAGTCCTATCAGGCATCTCGATCTATCTCTATAGATCTTAATGCCTAGAATGTAAGCAGCTTCTCCTAAGTCCTTCATAGAGAAACTTTTATTCAAGTAATCCTTTACGCTCTCCAAAAACCCCACGTTGTTTCCAATCAGCAATATGTCATCCACATATAATATTAGAAACGCCACAGAGCTCCCACTCACTTTCTTGTAAATACAAGATTCTCCAACCACTTGTATAAACCCAAATGCTTTGATCACCTCATCAAAGCGCTTATTCCAACTCCAAGATGCTTGCACCAGTCCATAAATGGATCGCTGGAGCTTGTACACTTTGTTAGCATTCTTTGGATCGACAAAACCTTCGGGTTGCATCATATACAACTCTTCCTTAAGAAAACCGTTAAGGAATGTCGTTTTGACATCCATCTGCCAGATTTCATAATCGAAAAATGCAGCTATTGCTAACATGATTCAGACGGACTTAAGCATCGCTACCAGTAAGAACGTCTCATCGTAGTCAACTACTTGAACTTGTGAAAAACCCTTTTCCACAAGTCGAGCTTTATAAACGGTCACATTACTTTCTGCGTCCGTCTTCTTCTTAAAGATCCATTTGTTCTGAATATCCTTGCGGCCTTCAGGTAGTACTTCCAAAGTCCACACTTTGTTCTCGTACATGGATCCTATCTCGGACTTCATGGCCTCCAGCCATTTGTTGGAATCCGGGCCCACCATTGCTTCTTCATAATTCACAGGTTCATTGTTGTCTAACAACATAATTGATAAGACAAGATTACCGTACCACTCACGAGTAGTACGTGATCTTGTCGACCTGGAGGTCCGATAGGAACTTGATCCGAAATTTCATGATCATCAACATCAACTTCCTCCTCAACCGGTGTCGCAACGACAAGGGTTTCCCCTTGACCTGCACCACCATCTAGAGGGGTTAGAGGTTCGACAACCTCATCAAGTTCTATCTTCCTCCCACTCAATTCTTCCAAGAGAAACTCCTTGTCAAGAAAAGCTCTGTTTTTAGCAACAAACACTTTTCCTTCGGATTTGAGATAGAAGGTGCACCCAAGTGTCTTCTTTGGGTCACCTATGAAGACGCACTTTTCCGCTTTGAGTTCCAGCTTTTCAGGTTGAAGCTTTTTGACTAAAGCATCACATCCCCAAACTTTAAGAAACGACAACTTCGGTCTTTTGCCATACCACAGTTCGTATGGTGTCGTTTCAACGGATTTTGATGGTGCCCTATTTAAAGTGAATGCAGCTGTCTCTAATGCATAACCCCAAAACGATAACGGAAAATCGGTAAGAGACATCATAGATCGAACCATTTCTAACAAATTACAATTATGACGTTCGGACACACCATTACGCTGTGGTGTTCCAGGCGGTGTTAACTATGAAACAATTCCACATTGTCTCAAGTGAGCACCAAACTCGAAACATAGATATTCACCCCCACGATCAGATTGTAGGAACTTGATCTTCTTGTTATGATGATTTTCAACTTCACTCTGAAATTGCTTGAACTTCTCAAACGTTTCAGACTTGTGCTTCATCAAGTAGACATAACCATATCTACTTAAATCGGCACTGAAGGTGAGAAAATAACGATATCCGCCGCACGCCTCCACACTCATCGAACCGCACACATCAGTATGTATGATTTCCAACAAGTCACTTGCAAGCTCCATTGTTCCGGAGAATGGTGTCTTAGTCATCTTGCCCATGAGGCATGGTTCGCACATGTCGTGTGAATCAAAGTCAAGTGACTCCAAAAGTCCATCGGAATGGAGTTTCTTCATGCGTTTTACAACAATATGACCTTAGCGGTAGTGCCACAAAAACATGGTGCTATCATTGTTAACTCTAACTCTTTTGGTCTCAATGTTATGTATATGTGTATCATCGCTATCAAGATTCAATATGAATAATCCTCTCACATTGGGTGCATGACCATAAAAGATATTACTCATAGAAATAGAACAACCATTATTATCTGACTTAAACGAGTAACCGTGTGGCAATAAACAAGATCCAGATATAACATTCATGCTTAAAGCAGACACTAAATAACAATTATTTAAGTTCATAACTAATCCTGATGGTAACTGAAGTGAAACTGTGCCGACGGCGATTGCATCAACCTTGGAACTATTTCCCACATGCATCGTCACTTCATCCTTCTCCAGCCTTCGTTTATTCCGCAGTTCCTGTTTCGAGTTGCAAATATGAGCAACAGAACCGGTATCGAATACCCAGGCACTACTATGAGAGCTGGTTAAGTACACATCAATAACATGTATATCGAATATACCTGATTTTTCCTTGGCCGCCTTCTTATCAGCCAAATACTTGGGGCAGTTGCGCTTCCAGTGACCCAGTCCCTTGCAATAATAACACTCTATTTCACGCTTAGGCCCAGCCTTGGGTTTCTTCGTCGGATTGGCAACAGGCTTGCCGCTCTTCTTGGAGTTACCCTTCTTGCCTTTGTCGTTTCTCTTGAAACTAGTGGTCTTATTGACCATCAACACTTGATGCTCTTTTCGGAGTTCCGACTCTGCGACTTTCAGCATCGTGAATAACTCGCCGGGTGACTTGTTCATCCCTTGCATGTTATAGTTCAACACAAAGCTCTTGTAGCCTGGTGGCAGTGATTGAAGAATTATGCCAGTGATAGCTTCTTGCGGGAGTTCAATCCCCAGCTCAGCTAGACTGTTTGAGTACCCAGACATTTTGAGCACATGTTCACTGACACGTGAATTCTCCTCCATCTTGCAAGCATAGAATTTATCAGAGGTCTCATACCTCTCGATCCAGGCGTTCTTCTGAAAGATAAACTTCAACTCCCGAAACATCTCATATGCTCCATGACGCTCAAAGAGACGTTGAAGTCCCGGCTCTAAGCCATACAAGACTGCACATTGCACTACTAAGTAGTCCTCCTTACGTGTTAACCAAGCATTCTTAACATCTTGGTGAGCCGTAGCGGGTGGTTCATCTCCTAGCGCAGCATTAAGGACATAATTCTTCTTCCTAGCTTGCAGGAGCAACTTAAGATTACGAGCCCAGACTACAAGGTTGCTTCCATCATCTTTCAACTTAGCTTTCTCTAGGAACGTATTAAAATTCGGGGTGACTGTCGCGTGAGCCATTGATCTACAACACAAATATATCAAAGTGGACTTAGACTATGTTCAAGATAAGTAGAGTTTAACTAATCAAATTACTTGCTAAACTCCCACTCAAAAAGTACATCTCTCTAGTCATTTGAGTGGTACATGATCCAAATTCACTAACTCAAGTCCGATCATCACGTGAGTTGAGAATAGTTTCAGTGGTAAGCATCCCTATGCTAATCATATCAACTATACGATTCATGCTCGACCTTTCGGTCTCATGTGTTCCGAGGCCATTTATGCACATGCTAGGCTCGTCAACTTTAACCCGAGTGTTCCGCGTGTGCAACTGGTTTGCACCCGTTGTATGTGAACGCTGAGTCTATCACACCTGATCATCACGTGGTGTCTCGAAACGACGAACTGTCGCAACGGTGCACAGTCGGGGAGAACACAATTTCATCTTGAATACCTTCATTCTAAGCAAAATAAGGTGCATAAAAGGATTAACATCACATGCAATTCATAAGTGACATGATATGGCCATCATCTTGTGCTTCTTGATCTCCATCACCAAAGCACCGACATGATCTTCTTGTCATCGGCGCCACACTATGATCTCCATCAACGTGTCACGATCGAGGTTGTCGTGCTATCTATGCTATTACTACTAAAGCTACGACCTAGCAATGTAGTAAACGCATCTGCAAACACAAATGTTAGTTTAAAGACAATCCTATGGCTCCTGCCGGTTGCCGTAGCATCGACGTGCAAGTCGATATTAACTATTACAACATGATCATCTCATAGATCCAATATATCACATCACGTCATTGGCCATATCATATCACAAGCATACCCTGCAAAAACAAGTTAGACGTCCTCTAATTTGTTGTTGCATGTTTTACGTGGCCGCTATGGGTATCTAGTATGATCACATCTTACTTACGCAAAAACCACGACGGAGATGTGCAAATTGATATTTAACCTCTCCAAGGACCGCCTCAGTCAAAACCAATTCAATTAAAGTTGAAGAATAGGCACCCGCCAGTCAACTTTATGCATCGATGTTGCATGTCAATCGATGAAACTAGTATCTCGTAAGCGTACGAGTTATGTCAGTCTGGGCCGCTTCAATCCAACAATACCGCTGAATCGAGAAAAGACTAAGGAGGGCAGCAAATCGAACATCACCATCCACAAAACCTTTTGTGTTCCACTCGAGATAACATCTACGCATGAACCTAGATCATGATGCCACTGTTGGTGAACGTTGCATGGGAAACAAAATTTTCCTACGCACACGAAGACCTATCATGGTGATGTCCATCTACAAGTGGAGATTAGATCTATGTACCCTTGTAGATCGCACAGCAGGAAGCGTTAAGAAACGCGATTGATGTAGTGGAATGTCATCACGTCCCTCGAACCGTCCCACGAACCGTCCCGCGATCCGTCCCACGATCCGTTCCGATCTAGTGCCGAACGGACGGCACCTCCGCGTTCGGCACACGTACAGCTCGACGATGATCTCAACCTTCTTGATCCAGAAAGCAAGAAGGAGAAGTAGATGAGTTCTCCGGCAGCGTGACGGCTCTCTAGTGGTGGTGATGATCTACTCCTGCAGGGCTCCGCCCAAGCTCCACAGAAATCCGATCTAGAGGTAAAACTCTGTGGTATAGGCTAGAGTTGCACGTGGCAAAGTTGTGTCTCAAAAAGCCCTAAACCACCACTATATATAGGAGGGAGGGGGAGGGGCTAGCCTTGAGGGACAAGGACCTCAAGGTGCGCCGGCCGCCAGGAGGAGGAGGACTACTCCTCCAATTCGGTTTGGGAAGGAGGAGTCCTCCTCTTCCTTCCCACCTCCCTCTTTCCTTTTTCTTTTTCTTTTCTTTTGGTATTTTATTTTTGTGGCGCCATAGCCCTCTTGGGATGACTCCACAAGCCCACTAAGGACTTGTGGCGCCACCCTAGGGCCTTGGGATCACTCCCGGGTGGGTGGGCCCCTCCCGGTAAACACCGGGAACCCATTCGTCACTCCCGGTACACTACCGGAATTGCCCGAAACTTTCCGGTGACCAAATGAAACCATCATATATATCAATCTTCGTTTCCGGACCATTCCGGAAACCCTCGTGATGTCCGTGATCTCATCCGGGACTCCAAACAACATTCGGTAACCACACATATAACTCAACTATACTAAAACATCATCGAACCTTAAGTGTGCAGACCCTGCTGGTTCGAGAACTATGCTGACATGACTCGAGAGACTCCTCGGTCAATATCCAATAGCGGGACCTGGATGCCCATATTGGATCCTACATATTCTTCGAAGATATTATCGGTTGAACCTCAGGGTCAAGGATTCATATAATCTTGTATGTCATTCCCTTTGTCCTCCGGTATGTTACTTGCCCGAGATTCGATAGTCGGTATCCGCATACCTATTTCAATCTCGTTACCGACAAGTCTCTTTACTCGTTCCGTAATACAAGATCACGTGACTTACACTTAGTCGCATTGCTTGCAAGGCTTGTGTGTGATGTTGTATTACCGAGTGGGCCCCGAGATACCTCTCCGTCACACGGAGTGACAAATCTCAGTCTTCATCCATAGTAACTCAACGGTCACCTTCGGAGATACCTGTAGAGCACCTTTATAGTCACCCAGTTATGTTGCGACGTTTGATGCACACAAGGTATTCCTCCGATGCCAGTGAGTTATATGATCTCATGGTCATAGGAATAAATACTTCACACACAGAGAACAATAGCAATAAAACGACATGATCAATATGCTACGCTCATAGTTTGGGTCTAGTCCATCACATGATTCTCCTAATGATGTGATCCAGTTATCAAGCAACAACACTTGCACATAGGGAGAAAACCTTGACTATCCTTGATCAGCTGGGTAGCCAACTAGAGGCTTGCTAGGGACATTGTCGTGTCTATGTATCACACATGTATCTATGTTTTCATTCAATACAATTATAGCATGGATAATAAACGATTATCTTGTAACAGGAAATATAATAATAACTATTTATCATTGCCTCTAGGGCATATTTCCAACATTATGTTCCTTAGTGATTCATGCATGTTCGCCGTTACTATTTATTGCTTTGGCCGAGTAGTAGATTGTAACTCCAAGAGGGAGCGTTATGCATGATTGTGGGCTCATGCCCCTCGATGTCTAGCTTGAGTGACAGAAACATGAGACTAGGGGATGTGCTGTTGCCACCGGGGAGAAAATAAAGGTGCTTGTGACCATGGTTCCAAGGATTGTTTTCCTTACGCATAGTTCGTTAATGTAGTTATCCGTTGCTATGAGTTTACACTTTGGGGGGGGCTCGCAACTTAATACCAGAGAGATGTTTTGGATAGATATCTCAAGTTGGATGATTAGTAAGTAGATGCTGATGAATAAACAGTCTACTTGTCTTGGTGTACTACCCATTACTATTGAACCTCTAACTATCAAGTGGCATAATTAGCATTGCGGTGTGTTCATAATTCTGCCAATTGCCCAACTGTGATTTGTTTACCCAAGCATAGTTGTTTATCGTCTTTTGGGAGAGAGACATCACTAATGAACATCATGTGACTCTGGTCCATATCACCATCATTGTTTACACCTCCATCATTTACTGCTTTCATTTACTTTCCCGTTGCAATCACTATTACCTTCCAGCTTGTGTTTTCATCCTTTGCAAACTACAAGGCCGGAGAGATTGACAAACTCTGTGTACTCGTTGGGACCAAAGTTATTTATTGTGTGTGCAGGTCCACGTCTTTTGCTGACCAGGACAGGAGACACCTACTTGTTGATCCTAGGAGTCCTTCTGGTTCGATAAACCTTACAGTTCCCGTGTGAGGGAAAACTTGCTGCTGACTACATCTCAACCTTCCACTTGGGGTAACCAACGAGGTGCGAGAAGTATATACATCATCTCGTCATCAAACAAAGTTTTCTGGCACCGTTGTCGGGGACTCCAGTCTTCAAGATAGGGGAGTTGCACGTTGTCCTTTACCTTTGCTTTTTAGTCTTGTTAGTTCGCTTTTTAGTTTTTGCTTTAGAGTCTTATACCAAAAAACCACAAAAAATTAGTTGATTTGTTCTTGCTTGTTGCTGCTGCTATGGGTTCCACTGAGAACACTAAGTTGTGTGACTCCACTGGTTAGGCCTATGGAAAACTGCACTCTTAGTTCTCTGCTTGGGGAAGACGTCTTTACCACACCCGTGGTAGAGAAGTCTCGTCCACCTACTGAATGTATCTCATTCAAAATACCACTTGGGATAATTGAAATAATTAGGAATGATTGTTATGCAGGAGATGGAATAGTCAATCCTAGTATTCATTTGTGAAAACTTATAGAACTTTGTGAGTTGTTTAAGATTTCAGGTTTGACAAGAGATGGAGTCTTGAGGAAATTATTTGCCTTCACTAAAAGGAAAAGCATTGGAATGATATAGGCTACTAGATGAGTCTCACCTACGGGATTGGGAAGAGATCGAGTCTCTCTTTTACTTCAAGTTTTATGCTCTTCATGAAGTCCATGTGGATCATGGTAACAATGCTTTATGTGATACTTATATTGTTGAGTTTATTCATGATCCCACTAAAAATTATTATGAGGAGGGAACATATGCTTATAGATATTTCAATAATATCAAGTTCCCTCTCTTTATGTTGAAGGTTTTGAAGCTGCACTTGTTTTGCCTTCCTATGCTTATTGCTTTGTGCTTCAATGAATTATTCTATTGCAATATTCCTATTCATAGGAAGCATGTTAGACTTAAATGTATTTGGTATTTGCTTCTTGATGCTCTCTTTTGTTCTACGACTCTTATTCCTACGAGAGCATCATTAAAATCTTAAGCCTATCTTTACGACTATAAAGAAAGAGCTCTAGGGAGACAACCCTTGTTATATTTACTTTAAGTTTTTTACTTTCACCTTTAGTGGCCTTGATGCTTTTTTACTACTGTAGCAACATCATTGTATCTTTATTTTTAAGCTTTGTGCCAAGTTATAGCCTCCGATTGCAAGAAAGTTCAAAAGTTGTGACATGTTGTCCAGAAATAGATTCCGTCTGCTTGACGGAAAAATTTGCAAAACATCACCAGATCATCTTTTTGATTTGAATGTTTTTCACAACATGCTATATAAAATTTAATTTCTGGCATCTGTTCTGAGTTTTTTTTATTTGAGTTGCAGAAGTGCCCCGGAAAAGTTATTTACTACATGATGTTCTGTTTTTCACAGATTCTGCCTTGTTTTGCATTTCCATTGTTTTGCGAATCCTAAGCTTGCTTTTTATTTTCAAAAACCTTTTGGAAATCATGAGAAGTAGTAGCTTTTCATGAAAATCTTTATTTCTAGCAGTAAATGAATTATTTTATTCAGGGTACTAACCACTCTAATCAGCTTATGATGAGTTTCGTATGAAGGGAGTTTTCAAGTATGCGATGGGAGATGATGAAAGAAGATACATGAGTGTCAAGCACTCAAGTTTGGGGATGCCCCCATGAATCCCAAGAAATATTCAAGGAGACTCAAGCATCTAAGCTTGGGGATGCCCCAGTGCATCCCTTTCTCTATCAACAATCATCAGTTCGTCCATCTCCATGCTATATTTTTATCACTTCATATGTTATGTGCTATGCTTGGAGCGTCTCGCTAATTTCTTTTTAGTTTTTTTAGTTTTTCTTGCTCTTCATAACAAGTCGGAACCTAGCCTACCTTGTTTGGGAGAGAGACACACTCCATTCCACTCTAGAACACAACATAGGTTTTCATGTTTATCCTTTTTGTGTGTTCTTCATCTTTCCATAGCTACTGTCATGCTTAGCTCTTAGTTTTCATGCTTATCTTTTTAAGAGCTTTTATTTAGGTTGATTTTGGAAGTCTCTTGAGTTATCATGCTTATCTTGTTTAGAGAGTTGGCTCGTTGGTCTGAGTTGTGTGTCTTGCATGAGTAGGTAGTTGAGGTTGCTACTTAAGTATAGTAGTAACTCGCAATAGTTTTGAGGTATGGATTTGAGTAATGTTTGGATTATTGGTGCCAAGACCTTGAGCCTATTAGTGATAGGTGTCGTATTTTGGGAAATCTGTGTATTTTTCAAAAAATAAAAATTAGTTGAGAACTCTAGCTACTAAATTGATCGCTAACCTCTGGAGGGGTTGGGATGTATAGAGTATCCTCATGTTACCATGAATCGAGGATGCGCAAGGATAACCAAATCCCCAAACACTCCTCCTCGGGGTACTTGTCTCCTTGTGAATTTCCTAACTAGATAGAGAGTTATCGATAATAAGTGTATGAATTCTTCGGACTAAAGTGAGTATCCGATTGTTGGCACTTCCACCATCCATATTTTGCTAGCCCCTTCGGTACCGTGCATTTCCCTTTCTCACATCGAGAGTTGGTGCAAGCTCTGCCGGTGCATCCAAACCCATGACATGATACGCTCTGTCATACATAAGCCTCATTATATCTTTTCTCAAAACAGCCACCATACCTACCTATTAAGGCATTTCCATAGCCTTTCCGAGATACATTGTCATGCAACATCCACCATCTCATGACTTCATCTTCATGCCATACATGCTTTTGCTTGATCGTAGAGCCGCATAATAGTTGGGCCTTACCCCAATTATTTCTACATGACGCGCTAGTATCATTGCATACATTTGCATACATCATGATAGTTTTCACTTGCCTTTATGTTGAGTACTTCCTATAACGTGTGATGATTTTTTCTTTATTCATGTAAAACATAGAGTGTTGCCTTTAAGTGAGGAAAAGATCCCAAAGAGGACAGACAAAAGATCCCAAAGAGAAAAAAATGAGAGATAAATAGAAAGAGCCAAAGAGGCCACAAAAATAAAAAAAGAGAAAAAATAAATAAAAAGAGAGAAGGGGCAACACTACTATTCCTTTTGAAGATCCACACTCGTACTCCATTGCTATATTGGTACTACATAGAGATTATCATTCATGCATAACTATGTGGGGACCCTTACACTGTAGAACTTGGTTTGCATATTCCAATGATGAGCCTCCTCAAATGAGCTCTAGATCTTCATGAGAAAACAAGTTGGATGCACCCCCACTAGTTCCATTGGAGAGCTTACCTTAGCTCATATGTGCATCCGTTACATGGCAATCCCTACTCTTCACATCATATCTATCATTTGGCTTTCTCTCGCCTATGGTTGTACTCATTGATCTGAGCCTTTCACACCTTTTTGTCTTCCTTCCCCATCAGTATTCTATTTGCCATCCTAAGTGCCAACATATATTGCTTACTCTCATCCATTGCATGAGTGCTCAAAGTCGAAAGGGAGAGGATCATTTTGACTTGTGCCTGACTAGTGGTCTGGGGATGAGTCAAAATAAGATTCTGAAGGAGACCAAGTGTGAAATTTTAGTAGATTGAGTTCTCAATTAAAAAATATATTTTATGATCTCAACCCATCTCCCACTTCTTGCACGCAAACACCATTTGGAGACATTCGAGTCACGGACAGAGAGAGCTCTTGCACCTTTATGTTCTTACTTTGCTAAATTCAATACTAGATATAGGCTCTTGCTTGTTATTGTCTTGGCTTGAATTGCATATCTCACTTGCTTTACTTTGAAGTTCTTATATGTGTGTTAGCATGTCACCACAGAAATTTTTGTGTTATCATTTATCTACTCGAGGACGAGCAGAAATTAAGATTGGGGATGTTGACACGTCCCAAACGTATCTATAATTTCTACTAGTTCCATGATCTTTTGAGTCACATTGTTATATGTTTTGCTACACTTCTATACCATTTTACACATATTTGGACTAACCTACTAACTCAGTGCACCCACTGCCAGTTTCTGTCTGCTGATGTCTATTTTGGAGGGGCTTTTACCCAATTTTCCGAAGCCCGAAAAATTCCAGGAAAATATATAAAAAACAGCGAAACAGAAGCTTCCGGATCACCGAAGATGGGCTAGAGGGGGGCCAGGGGCTGCCCAGGTGAGCTACTAGCGCGGCCAGGCCCTAGGTCGCGCCAGGAGGCCGCCTAGTGTTGGGGAACGTCGCATGGGAAACAAAAATTTTCCTACGCGCACGAAGACCTATCATGGTGATGTCCATCTACGAGAGGGGATGTGTGATCCACGTACCCTTGTAGACCGTACAGCAGAAGCGTTAAGAAACACAGTTGATGTAGTGGAACATCCTCATGTCCCTCGATCCGCCCCGCGAACCGTCCCGCGATCAGTCCCACGATCTAGTGCCGAACGGACGGCACCTCCGCGTTCAGCACACGTACAACTCGACGATGATCTCGGCCTTCTTGATCCAGCAAGAGAGACGGAGAGGTAGAAGAGTTCTCCGGCAGTGTGACGGCGCTCCGGAGGTTGGTGGTGATCTAATCTCAGCAGGGCTCCGCCCGAGCTCCGCAGAAACTCGATCTAGAGGTAAAACCGTGGAGGTATGTGGTCGGGCTGCCATGGGAAAAGTTGTCACAAATCAGCCCTAAAACCTCCGTATATATAGGTGGGAGAGGGGGGGCCTTGCCTTGGGGCTCAAGGAGCCCCAAGGGGGTCGGCCGAGCCAAAGGGGGGAAGGTCTCCCCTTCCAAACCGAATCCAACTTGGTTTGGAAGGTGGAGTCCTTCTTCCCTTTCCCACCTCCTCCTTTTTTTCCTTTTCTCTTTGATTTTCTTCCTATGGCACATAGGGCCTTCTTGGGCTGTCCCACCAGCCCACGAAGGGCTGGTGCGCCACCCCCAAGGCCTATGGGCTTCCCCGAGGTGGGTTGCCCCCCCCCCCGCGGTGAACACCCGGAACCCATTCGTCATTCCCGGTAACTCCGAAAACCTTCCGGTAATCAAATGAGGTCATCCTATATATCAATATTTGTTACCGGACCATTTTGGAAACCCTCGTGATGTCCGTGATCTCATTCGGGACTCCGAACAACATTCGGTAACCAACCATATAACTCAAATACGCATAAGACAACGTCGAACCTTAAGTGTGTAGACCCTGCGGGTTCGAGAACTATGTAGACATGACCCGAGAGACTCCTCGGTCAATATCCAATAGCGGGACCTGGATGCCCATATTGGATCCTACATATTCTACGAAGATCTTATCGTTTGAACCTCAGTGCCAAGGATTCATATAATCCCGTATGTCATTCCCTTTGTCCTTCGGTATGTTACTTGCCCGAGATTCGATCATCAGTATCTGCATACCTATTTCAATCTCGTTTACCGGCAAGTCTCTTTACTCGTTCCGTAATACAAGATCCCGCAACTTACACTAAGTCACATTGCTTGCAAGGCTTGTGTGTGATGTTGTATTACCGAGTGGGCCCCGAGATACCTCTCCGTCACACGGAGTGACAAATCCCAGTCTCGATCCATACTAACTCAACTAATACCTTCGGAGATACCTGTAGAGCATCTTTATAGTCACCCAGTTACGTTGCGACGTTTGATACACACAAAGCATTCCTTCGGTGTCAGTGAGTTATATGATCTCATGGTCATAGGAACAAATACTTGACACGCAGAAAACAGTAGAGCAACAAAATGACACGATCAACATGCTACGTCTATTAGTTTGGGTCTAGTCCATCACATGATTCTCCTAATGATGTGATCCCGTTATCAAGTAACAACACTTGCCTATGGCCAGGAAACCTTGGCCATCTTTGATCAACGAGCTAGTCAACTAGAGGCTTACTAGGGACAGTGTTTTGTCTATGTATCCACACAAGTATTGTGTTTCCAATCAATACAATTATAAACGATTATCATGAACAAAGAAATATAATAATAACTAATTTATTATTGCCTCTAGGGCATATTTCCAACACCTAGGTGGGCCCCACTTCCTCCGGTGCCCTCCTTTGTCCAATATTTAGAGTCCCGAGAGGAAACCTTTCCACAACTTCCAAAATCGTGAATTTCTCCATCATTCCGTCGCCGCAGCGCTTCCGAGATCGGGAGCGTCACGAGACCTCTTCCCAGCACCCTGTCGGAGGGAGGATTGACCTCCGGGAGCTTCTTCACCGCCATGGACGCTTCCCGGACGTGCCGTGAGTAGTCCTCCTTGGACCATGGGTCCATGACGAGTAGCTATGTGATGTCTTCTCTCCAATCTTGTGCTTCAATGGTTAGTCCCTGTGAGCTTCCCTACATGATGAAGGCATCTATGTAATTCTCTTGCTATTTCTATGCTCGGTTTGTTGGGATCCGATGGATTATGAGATTATGTTGAGATTGTTATGAGTTATATATTTGATTACCTTTTATATTATTTTCCTTAGTGATTCATGCATGTTCTCAGTTGCTATTTATTGCTTTGGCCGAGTAGTAGATTGTAACTCCAAGAGGGAGCGTTATGCATGATTGTGGGTTCATGCCCCTCGATGTCTAGCTTGAGTGACAGAAACATGAGACTAGGGGATGTGCTATTGCTAACAGGGGGAAAACAACGGTGCTTGTGACCCCGGTTGCAAAAATTGTTTACCTTACGCATAGTTCATTAATGTAGTTGTCCGTTGCTTTGAGTTTACACTTTGGGTGGGGCTCGCAACTTAATACCACAAAGATGTTCTGGATAGATATCTCAAGGTGGATGATTGATACGTGCCAAACGTATCTATAATTTTTGCTTGTTCCATGATCTTTTGGTGACATTATTATATGTTTTGCTACACTTTTATATCATTTTACACATATTTGTACTGACCTACTAACTCAGTGCTCTCAGTGCCAGTTTCTGTGTGCTGATGTCTATTTTCCAGGGGCTTTTACCTAATTTTCCGAAGCCCGAAAAAATCGAGAAAAATATATACAAATCAGCGAAACAAAAATCTTCCAGATCAGCGAAGGAGGGCCAGAGGGGGCGAGGGGCCTCCCAGGCAGCCTGTTGGCGCGGCCAGGCCCTAGGCTGCGCCAGGAGGTCGCCTGGGTGGTTCCCACCTTCTCCGGTGCCCACCTTCTCCGATGCCCACCTTTGGCTTATATTTAAAGTCCCGAGAGAAAACCCTTGTAGACTTTCTAGAATCGTGAATTTCTCCATCGTTCGGCCGCTGCAGCACTACCGAGATCGGGAGCGTCATGAGACCTCTTCCCGGCACCCCGTGGGAGGGAGAATTTACCTCCAGGAGCTTCTCCACCGCCATGGACGCCTCCCGGACGTGTCGTGAGTAGTCCTCCTTGGACCATGAGTCCATGACCAGTATCTATGTGATGTCTTCTCTCCAATCTTGTGCTTCAATGGTTAGTCCTTGTGAGCTGCCCTACATGATCAAGGCATCTATGTAGTTCTCTTACTATTGCTATGCTCGGTTTGTTGGGATCCGATGGATTATGAGATTATGTTCAAATTCTTATGAGTTATATATTTGATTATCCTTTTATATTATGTCCCTTAGTGATTCATGCATGTTCTCCATTGCTTTTTATTGCTTTGGCCAAGTAGTAGATCGTAACTCCAAGAGGGAGCGTTATGCATGATTGTGGGTTCATGCCCCTCGATGTCTAGCTTGAGTGACAGAAACACGAGACTAGGGGATGTGCTTGTTGCCACCAGCGAGAAAACAATGGTGCTTGTGACCACAGTTCGAAGGATTGTTTACCTTACACATAGTTCGTTAATGCAGTTGTCCGTTGCTTTGAGTTTACACTTTGGGTGGGGCTCGCAACTTAATACCGGAGAGATGTTCTGGATAGATATCTCAAGGTAGATGATTAGTAATTTGATGCTGATGAATAAACGGTCTACTTGTCTTGGCGTACTGCCCATTACTATTGAACCTCTAACTATCAAGTAGCATAATTAGCATTGCGGTGCGATCATAATTCGGTCCATTGCCCAACTGTGATTTGTTTACCCAAGCATAGTTGTTTACCGTCTTTTGGGAGAGAGACATCACTAGTGAACATCATGTGACTACGGTCCATATCACCATCATTGTTTACACCTCCATCATTTACCGCTTTCATTTACTTTTATGTTGCAATCACTATTACCTTCCCTCTTGTGTTTTGATCCTTTGCAAACTACAAGGCCGGAGAGATTGAAAACCTCTCTGTACTCGTTGGGAGCATAGTTATTGTTGTGTGTGCAGGTCCACGTCTTCTGCTAGCGCTAGGGTGTACGACACCGACTTGTTGACCCTAGGAGTTCTCTTGGTTCGATAAACCTTACAGTCTCCATGTAAGGGAAATCTGCTGCTGACTACATCTCCACCTTCCACTTGGGGTAACCAACGAGGGGCGAGAAGTATATCCATCAACTCGTCATCAATGATTAGTAAGTAGATGCTGATGAATAAACGTTCTACTTGTCTTGGCATACTGCCCATTACTATTGAACCTCTAACTATCAAGTAGCATAATTAGCATTGCGGTGTGTTCATAATTCTGTCAATTGCCCAACTGTGATTTGTTTACCCAAGCATAGTTGTTTATCATCTTCTGGGATAGAGACATCACTAGTGCACATCATGTGACTCCGGTCCATAGCACCATTATTTTTTACACCTCCATCATTTACCGCTTTCATTTACTTTCCCGTTGCAATCACTATTACCTTCCCGCTTGTGTTTTGATCCTTTGCAAACTACAAGGCCGGAGAGATTGACAACCTCTTTGTACTCGTTGGTAGCAAAGTTATTTGTTGTGTGTGTAGGTCCACGTCTTCTGCTGACCAGGACAGGAGACACCTACTTGTTGATCCTAGGAGTCCTTCTGGTTTGATAAACCTTACAATTCCCGCGTGAGGGAAAACTTGCTGCTGACTACATCTCAACCTTCCACTTGGGGTAACCAACGAGGTGCGAGAAGTATATACATCATCTCGTCATCAAGCATCAATTTCATCACACACGACATATGAGGATGCAGGCTTGGCAGAGTCATCAGTTGCAGCTGCAGTGGTAGTTTCATCAGCAGCTCTTGAAGCAGCTATAGTTTCAGTGGCACCAGATTCATCAGTTGAGGGTTCATCAACTTTATCAGCTAATTCAACAGTGTAGCAGGCGTGAGGAGTTGGAGGAGGTGCTGTGACTACAACCCTTTGGTTGTGTTCATCAATTGCGGCAGAGGTGACTTTGATGAATCTCACTTTCATGCCTTTGCTTTTAGCTTGAAGGTTTGTATGCTTATCCGTGAGGATTTTCAACTCAGCTTGTGTAGAGACAAGTTGCTCTGGCGTCAGATTCAGAATATTTTGACACGGAAACTTCTCCTTTTATGCCTTTGCTTTCTTGTCTTGTTCAGCCTGCTGAGCCTTCCACTTTTGTTCATTGATGAAAGTGGTGACCATATGACTGAGTCCAGGTGGAAGGTGTAAGTCATCAACAGGTGTGTTGGGATCCATGTACCATTGGTCGATGAAATTAAGCATAACCTTTGGGTCCACAGCCAGAGGAATTGTAGAGCATTTTTCTTTTGCAACTCTTTCTTGCTTGTTTCTGATGATTTCTTCAAGAGTTTGTTCATCAAATTCATCACTTTCCTCTGATGCAGAAGGAATATTTACGATGACGTTCTTTGGGATGGGCCTGCTTCCTCTTCCTGCAGTGGCTTTTGTCTTCAAAATGCCACTTGAGGGTTTTGGAGCAGAGCTAGAGGCACAAGGATTTGAGGGAATTGATGTCCCTATTGCTTGCTTGCTTGACAGTGGCTCCAGGTGAGATGATGAATTTCCTGCAGTTGAGGACTTTGCAGCCTAAGTTGCTTCACACTAAGGAATTTGATGTTTGGAGAGTGATGTTGAGGACTTGGGCTTGGCACTGGATTTCTTCACCGGTGCCTTCTTGGGTGGTGGTTCAGTTGCAGAAGCCTCAACAACAGAGGAGGAGGTTGAATTATCTATTTCAGCAGCATCAATGCCTTTGGCCAGTTTCTTCAGCTTGCCCAAATATTTGTCCTTTTCATCAGGGTAGTCATCAATAGTGACTACGCTTGAAGGATGTGCTGCTTGTTATTACCCCATAGGAGGTCTGGTGCAAGGAGGTTTAACAACAAACTTCTTGGCATACCTAGGAGTGACAAATCTGTAGTTCTTCCATTCCTGGATCCATCTCCTCTCAATCTTTTGAAGCCTTATCTTGTGCTTCACAGGTGGTTCTTTTCCATAGATTTCTTCATTTGGAGTATAGTAGTCATCGTATATTTCCTCAGGTATGTCCATGACCGTGTTCTGTTCTAGCTTCTTTCCACCTTTCTGATGCCTTTGTTCTTCCATTTTCTTCAGTTGAGGTTTTTTGCTGACGACTTTGAATTCTTGATGAATTTGATGACACAGAAAGATTTTCTTCAAGAAACACTACAAATGAGTTAAGTTGATGAGAACCTAGAGATTCGTCAGCTGACATTTTGTATGTGTGAACAGAGTATAGGTGCGAAGAATTTGAAGAGGTCATATGCATTCTCAGATTTGAGGAATTTTAAAATTGACTTAGGTTGAGGAATTTAACCAATTATAGTGGTGAGGAATTTGACTAAGCATTCTGATCTTGGGTTCTAGAGTTGTGCAGATTCGGAAATTTGCACAATTGAGGAATCTCGTGAAGAATTTGGTGGCTTAGATAAATTCATCAAGTGTTCTCAGGAATAACAGATTTCAAAGATTTACTGAAAGTAAACGGATCTAAACAGGGCAGTAAAATCAGATTGTAATTACCCTGTGTGAAGAACACGACGAACTGAGGAAGAAAGAGAGGAAGCTCGTCAGTTCAGATCTTCAGTACCCTAACTCGGCGACTGAAATCAGCTACGGCGACGGCGGCTGAAGAGATTCCGCTGTCAGCGTGAGTCCGGTGACAGCGAAGTTGAGGCAGCGAAGCTCTTTTTCACCGGCTATGAGGAGATTCAGTAGCGGCGCTAGGTCTGAGTGTGAGAGGAGGGAGCAAGAGTGAAAGGGAGGGTTTCACCGGAGAGGGTAAGTGAGCTATTTAAATCTGAGGTGAAAACGGTCTCGGGTAAGATTTTCGGACCGAATTGCACCTGGCTATTGCGCTCCGTGTGACACGTGTCACCCACGTACGAAGCGGTGTAGGTGGTGGAGGTCGTGATTATCCTCACGTGAGTAGTGGGTGTAGTTACTGTGGTAACAGTAAAAATTTATGTTAATTTGTTGCAAAGTCATTAGCTAACAAGGACTCAGTGATGACTTTGAACTTGTTTCAATGCGAACGCATATGAAGAATTGATAATAGATTGAATAGTGTTTAGCATAGAGGGAATTCGGGTCCGATCACATTCACTTAGATGAAAATCCAACTTGAAAACACAGCTCTAAGTGAATGTTGTTGAGGACTTTGAAAGTATATATATATATATATATATATATATATATATATATATATATATATATATATATATATATATAGTCAATGAAGACAATCAGAAATTTTTGATGATTTTGAAAATTTTGATGACACTGAAAATTTGATGATTTTGAAAAATTTGATGACATTGAAAATTTGATGATTTTAAAAAATTTGATGACTTTGAAACATTTTGAAGACTTTGCTCAAATTCCTCAGTTTTGATGAATTTCATCTTTTGAGTAATTTCAAAGTTTGGTGGTGGTGTTACCCAACATATAAGATTGATGATTTCAGGCACCGCGTACAATTGTCGTAGGGTCGTGAGAATCAGATTCTTCATTGATTTCTTCACACTTAGAATGTTATTCTATATTGTTCGAAGAAAAATGTTACTTCATGAGTTGCACATCTAAGTCATCAATTTTGCATTAGTGTTAGGATGTGTGCACTTTTACAAGACATTCGAAGAGTCTAGGATATTTAGCTCACATCGCAACTTGCAAAATCTTTTCTCGTCCAAGAGCTTAGTGAAGATATCTGCTAGCTGGCCATCAGTCTTCACGTGGTCTATGTGTAGAAAATATGCCCTAGAGGCAATAATGAATTGGTTATTATTATATTTCTCTGTTCATGATAATCGTTTATTATCCATGCTATAATTGTATTGATTGGAAACTCAAATACATGTGTGGATACATAGACAAAACACTGTCCCTAGTGAGCCTCTAGTTGACTGGCTCGTTGATCGAAGATGGTTAAGGTTTGCTAACCATAGACAAGTGTTGCCGCTTGATAACGGGATCACATCATTAAGAGAATGATGTGATGGACAAGACCCAAACCATAAACGTAGCATGTGATCGTGTCATTTTGTTGCTATTGTTTTCTGCATGTCAAGTATACATTCCTATGACCATGAGATCATGTAACTCACTGACACCAGAGGAATGCCTTGTGTGTATCAAATGTCGCAACGTAACTGGGTGACTATAAAGGTGCTCTACAGGTATCTCCGAAGGTGTCCGTTGAGTTAACATGGATCAAGACTGGGATTTGTCACTCCGTGTGACGGAGAGGTATCTCGGGGCCCACTCGGTAATACAACAAGACAAACAATCCTTGCAAGCAATGTGACTAAAGAGTTAGGCATGGGATCTTGTATTAAGGAACGAGTAAAGAGACTTGCCGGTAACGGGATTGAAATAGGTATTGGGATACCGACGATCGAATCTCGAGCAAGTAACATACCGAAGGACAAACGGAATGATATACGATATTAACTGAATCCTTGACATAGAGGTTCAACCGATAAGATTATCGTAGAATATGTAGGATCCAATATGGGCATCCAAGTCCCTCTATTGGATATTGACCGAAGAGTGTCTCAGGTCATGTCTACATAGTTCTCGGACCCGCATGGTCTGCACACTTAAGGTTCAATGACGTTTTTGGTATAGTTGAGTTATAGGTGCTGGTGACCGAATGTTTTTAGGAGTCCCGGATGAGATCCCAGACGTCACGAGGAGTTCCGGAATTGTCCAGGGCGAAGATTGATATATAGGAAGTTGGTGTTTGGATTCTGGAAGATTTTCGGGCATTACCAGCAATGTACCGGGAGTGACGAATGGGTTCTGGGGGCCCACCTAGTGGCCCCACCACTCCCCAAGGGGGGCACGTGGACTTGATGGTGGCGCAATAGCCCTTGATGGGCTGACTAGTCAACCAAATAAAGCCCATGAGGTAAAAAGTGGAAAAACCAAAAGAGTTGGACAACTTGGGGAGGAGTCCTAATCCTAGTAGGATTGGAGGAGGACTCCTCCTCTCCTTGGTTCAGCCGACCCCAAGGGGTTTGCCTTGGTGGGAAAGGCTGCCTCCTCTCTCCTCCTATATATACTAGAGGTTTGAGGGTTTTTTGAAACACGATATTCAGCCACGTGTTGCCCTCTCCTCTAGATCGTAGTTCTTCCTCTATCAGTTTTTAGCGGTGCTTTGGCGAAGCCCTGCTGGAATAGTTCCACCACCACCACCACCACACCATCGTGATGGATAACTCATCTTACTCTTCATCTCTCTTGCTGGATCAAGAAGGCGGATATCGTCATCGAGTTGTACATGTGCTTAATGCGGAGGTGCCGTCCGTTCGGCACTAGATCGGGAAGAATCGTGATGGGATCGCGGGACGGGTCGTGATGAGATCACGGGATGGGCTGCGATTTGAATCGCGAAGATGTTCCACTACATCAACCGCGTTATATACGCTTCCGCTTAGCGATCTACAAGGGCATGTAGATTCAATCTCTCCTCTCGTAGATGGTCATCACCATGGATAGGTATTGCGTGAGCGTAGGAAATTTTTTGTTTCCCATTAAAGGTTCCCAACAGTGGCATCAGGAGCTAGGTTCATGCGTAGATGATATCTCGAGTAGAACACAAAGGAGTTTGTGGGCGTTGATGTTCGATTTGCTGCCCTCCTTAGTCTTTTCTTGATTCGGTAGTATTGTTGAATCGAAGCGGCCCGGACCAACATTACTCGTACACTTACGAGAGACCTGTTTCATCGACTAACATGCAACTTGTTGCATAAAGATGACTGGCGGGTGTCTGTTTATTCAACTTTAGTTGAATCAGATTCGACCGAGGCGGTCCTTGGAGAAGGTTAAATAGCAATTTGCATATCACCGTTGTGGGTTTGTGTAAGTAAGATGCGATCATACTAGATACCCATAGCAGCCAAGTAAAATTTGCAACAACAAATTAGAGGACGTCTAACTTGTTTTTGCAGGGTATGCTTATGATGTGATATGGCCAAAGACATGATATGATATATTGGATGTATGAGATGATCATGTTGTAATAGTTAATATCGACTTGCACGTCGATGCTACGGCAACCGGCAGGAACCATAGGGTTGTCTTTAAACTAATGTTTGTGCTTGCAGATGCTTTTACTATATCGCTAGGTTGTAGCTTTAGTAGTGATAGCATAGATAGCACGACAACCACGATGGAGGCACGATTATGGAGATCATGGTGCGACGCCGGTGACGATGGAGATCAAGAAGCACAAGTTCATGGCCATATCATGTCACTTATGATTTTCATGTGATGTTAATCCTTTTATGCACCTTATTTTTCTTAGGACGATGGTAGCATTATAAGGTAATCCCTCACTAAAATTTCAAGATGAAATTGTGTTCTCCCCGACTGTGCAACGTTGCGATAGTTCTTCGTTTCGAGACACCACGTGATGATCGGGTGTGATAGACTCAACGTTCACATACAACGGGTGCAAAACAGTTGCACACGCGGAACACTCGGGTTAAGCTTGACGAGCCTAGCATGTACAGACATGGCCTCAGAACACAAGAGACCGAAAGGTCAAGCATGAATCATATAGTTGATATGATCAACATGGAGATGTTCACGAGTGAAACTATACTCAACTCATGTGATGATCGGACTTGAGTTAGTGGATTTGGATCATGCGCCACTCAAAGGACTAGAGGGATGTATATCTGAGTGGGAGTTCTTAAGTAATATGATTAATTGAACTCATTATCACGAACATAGTCAAAATGTCTTTGTAAATTATGTTGTAGCTTGCACTCCAACTCTACTGTTTTTATGTTCCTAGAGAAAATTTAGTTGAAAGATGATAGTAGCAATTATGCGGACTAGGTCCGTAAACTATGGATTGTCCTCATTGCTACACATAAGGCTTATGTACTTAATGCACCACTCAGTGTGCTAAAGCCCCGAGCATCGTCTGTAGATGTTGCGAACATCTGACATACACGTTTTTGATGACTAATACGTCTCCAACGTATCTATAATTTTTGATGGTTTCATGCTATTATCTTGTCAAACTTTGCATGTTTTGCATGCCTTTTATTTATTTTTGGGGACTAACTTATTAACTCAGTGCCAAGTGTCAGTTCCTATTTTTTCCATGTTTTTGACCCCTTTCAGAGGAGATTTTGAAACGGAGTCCAAATTAATAAAATCCCCGAAAAGATTTTTTTTGGAACGAAAGAAGATCGAAGAACTTGGGAGCCAAGGCATAAGAGCCCCAGGGGCCCCACAAGCCCCCACCCCGTGGCCAGAGGGCGCCATCCGGTCTTGTGGGCCCCCTGGAGGTCCCCTGACCTAGATCTTTCGCCTATATAATCCCATAAATTCCAGAAAAAATTAAGAGACGATCGCAATTACATTTCCGCCGCCGCAAGCTTCTGTCTCCGCAAGATCCCATCTGGGGCACGTCCTGGTGCCCTGCCGGAGAGGGATTCGGACACGGAGGGCTTGTTCATCAACACCATGACCTCTCCGATGATGCGTGAGTAGTTCACCATAGACCTACGGGTCCATAGCTAGTAACTAGATGGGTTCTTCTCTCTCTTAGATCTTCAATACAAAGTTCTCCATGATCTTCATGGAGATCTATCCGATGTAAACTTCTTTTGCGGTGTGTTTGTCGAGATCCGATGAATTGTGGATTTATGATCAGGTTATCTATGAATCTTATTTGAGTTTCTTCTGATCTCTCTTATGCATGATTTCATATCCTTGTAATTCTCTTCGAGTTGTGGGTTTTGTCTGGCCAACTAGATCTATGATTCTTGCAATGGGAGAAGTGCTTGGTTTTGGGTTCATACCGTGCGATGACCTCACCCAATGACAGAAGGGGTAGCGAGGCACACATCATGTTGTTGCCATCAAGGGTAAAAAGATGGGGTTTTCATCATTGGTTTGAGATTATCCCTCTACATCATGTCATCTTGCTTAAAGCGGTACTGTGTTCGTCATGAACTCAATACACTAAATGCATGCTAGATAGCGGTTGATGTGTGGAGTAATAGTAGTAGATGCAGAAAGTATCGGTCTACTTGTCTCGGACGTGATGCCTATATGCATAATCATTGCCTTATATATCGTGATGACTTTGCGCGGTTCTATCAATTGCTCGACAGTAATTTGTTCACCCACCGTGATACTTGCTATTTTGTGAGAAGCCTCTAGTGAACACTATGGTCCCCAGGGTCTACTCCACACCATATTTTCAGCCTTACACTTTTTACTTCGTTGCACTTTCCGCCTTCAGATCTCACTTTGCAAACAATCTTGAAGGGATTGACAACCCCTTTGAAGCGTTGGGTGCAAGCTTGTTTGTGTTTGCGCAGGTACTCTGGACTTGACGAGACCCTCCTTCTGGATCGATACCTTGGTTCTAAAACTGAGGGAAATACTTACTGCTCCTGTGCTGCATCACCCTTTCCTCTTCAAGGGAAGAACCAACGCAAGCCCAGCCTCTGTCATCGTGTCAACTTCTGGCGCTGTTGTCTGTGGGATAGCAGAAGAATTTCTAGCACCGTTGCCGGGGAGGAAGATCAAGTCAAGAACTCATACAAGTAGGTGTCACAAATTCATCTCTTGCATTTACTTTGTTTGCCAGTTGCCTCTCGTTTTCCTCTCCCCCACTTCACCAATTTGCCTTTTTCGTTCGCCTTTTCGGTCGCCCCTTTCGTTCGCCCTTTTTCTCGCCTGATCTTTGTTTTCTTGTGTGCTTGCTTGCTTGCTGAAGTCGCCATGAACGAAAACACCAAACTTTGTGACTTGTCGAATACTAATAATAATGATTTTATTAGTACTCCGATTGCTCCCGCCACTAGTGCGGAGTCATACAAAATCAATGCCGCTTTGCTGAATCTTGTGATGAAAGAGAAATTCTCTGGCCTTCCTAGTGAAGATGTCGCATCCCATATCAATACCTTCATTGAGCTTTGCGATATGCAAAAGAAAAAATATGTGGATAATGACGTGATTAAATTGAAGCCTTTTCCTTTCTCGTTGCGAGATCGCGCAAAAACTTGGTTTTCTTCTTTGCCCAAAAATAGTATCGATTCTTGGGATAAGTGCAAAGATTCTTATATACCCAAGTATTTTCCGCCGGGTAAGATCATCTCTATCCGTAATGATATTATGAATTTCAAGCAACTTGATCATGAGCATGTTGCACAAGCTTGGGAGAGAATGAAATTAATGATTAGAAATTTTCCCGCTCATGGCTTGAGTCTTTGGACGATTATTCAAATCTTTTACGCTCGCTTGAATTTCGCTTCTTGAAATATCTTGGACTCTGCCTCAGGTGGAACGTTCATGGAAATCACGTTAGGAGAAGCCACAAATCTCTTAGACAGCATCAAGACGAACTACTCTCAGTGGCACACTAAAAGGTCACCTACTAGTAAGAAGGTACACGCTATAAAAGAAATTAACTCGTTAAGTGCTAAGATGGACGAGTTAATGAATTTGGTTGCTAGTAGAAGTGCTCCTTTGGATCCTAATGATATGCCTTTGTCTTCTTTGATTGAGAGTAGCAACGCTAGCTTGGACGTTAATTTTGTTGGTAGGAACAACTTTGGCAACAACAACGCTTTTAGAGGAAACTATGTTCCTAGGCCTTTTCCTAGTAACTCCTCTAATAACTTTGGCAACTCCTACAACAATACTCATGGAAATTACAATAGATTACCCTCTGATCTAGAGAGTAATATCAAAGAGTTCATCAACTCTCAAAAGATTTTCAATGCGTCCATAGAGGAAAAACTACTCAAAATTGACGATTTGGGTTAAAGCATGGATAGGATTTCTTGTGATGTTGATGCTTTGAAAGTTAGATGTGCTCCCCCCAAAATCAACATGGATGAAACTTTGAAAGCTATGCGTGTTTCCATGATTGAGAGCCAAGAAAGAACCGCCAAAATTCGTGCTAGACATGAATGGCTTAAAAAGGCGTGTTCTCGTGATGAGAATCACGAAGATCTTAAAGTGCTTGGTGTGACTCCCATTGAATCTTTGTTTTCCTGTGTCAAACCTAATGATTATGGGGTTGGATATGAATCCACTTTGGTTGAAAAGTGCCCCAATGATTCAGAGTCCATCTATCTTGATGCTAAAAGCATTAAAAGTGGACTAGAAGACGTTAAAACTTTGAGTAGTAATGAATTTACTACCGTGGATTTCAAGGAATTCAATTATGATAGTTGCTCCTTGATTGAATGCATTTCTTTGATGCAATCCATGTTAAACTCTCCACACGCTTATAGCCAAAACAAAGCCTTTACCGATCATATCATTGAAGCTATGATAAAATCTCTTGAAGTGAAACTTGAATTGGAAGTCTCTATCCCTAGAAAGCTTCATGATGAGTGGGAACCTACCATCAAAATCAAACAAAAACTACGAGTGCAATGCTTTGTGTGATTTTGGTGCTAGTGTTTCTGCGTTTCCAAATTCTTTATGTGATGTTCTGGGTTTTAATGAGATTGAAGAGTGTTCTCTTAATTTGCATCTTGCTGATTCTACCGTCAAGAAACCCATGGGAAGGATCAATGATGTTCTTATTATTGCAAATAGGAACTATGTACCCGTGGATTTCATTGTGCTTGACATTGATTGCAATCCTTCATGCCCTATTATTCTTGGTAGACCTTTCTTAAGGACTATCGGTGCTATCATCGATATGAAGGAAGGGAATATTAGATTTCAATTTCCTTTAAGGAAGGGCATGGAACACTTTCCTAGAAAGAAAATAAGATTGCCTTATTTTATCCATGATGAGGGCCACTTATGGTTTGAGCACCAAAGACGACTATGCGTGATTCTATCGCTTCTATGCCTAGCTAAGGGCGCTAAACAATAGCGCTTGTTGGGAGGCAACCCAATGAATTTATCTTTTTATTTCTGTTTTTTAGCGTCCACACTTTCACAATTCTGTTGTGATTGTGTTTTTTGTGATTCTTTTTGTGTTTGAGCCAAGCAAAACCTTTATGACTAGTCTTGGTAATGGTTGTTTGATCATGCTGGAAAAAGACAGAAACTTTTCGCTCACGAGATGATTTTTAATTTTTATTCAGAAAGAGATTTTGAGTTGATTCTTTTTTATGCTGATTGATATGCTTTTTTCCCAGGCCATCCTAATTTTTCAGATTTTTTTGAGGTACCATCAGTATACGAAGTATACATATTTCTACAGCCTGGTCTGTTTTTGACAGATTCTGTTTTTGTTGAGTTGTTGCTTGTTTTGATGAAACTATGGTTAGTACCGGGGGGTACTAGCCATGGAAAAGTGAGAATACAGTAGCCCATCATCAATATAGATAGAATTCTAGTTTTCTACAGTACCAAAAGAAGTGGTAGTTTGTTTTCTTGTACTAATGTTATCACAAGTTTCTGTTTAAGTTTTGTGTTATGAAGTTTTCAAGTTTTGGGTGATGTTCTCATGGACAAAGAGATAAGGAGTGGAAAGAGCTCAAGCTTGGGGATGCCCAAGGCATCCCAAGCCAAATTAAAGGACATCAAAAAGCCTAAGCTTGGGCATGCCCCGGGAAGGCATCCCCTCTTTCGTCTTCAATCCATCAGTAAAATTACTTGGAGCTATATTTTTATTCACCACATGATATGTGTTTTGCTTGGAGCGTCTTGTATCTTAGGCATCTTTCCTTTTTGTTGTGTCACAATCATCCTTTCTGCACACCTTTTAGAGAGAGATACATGCACTCATCGTGATTTTGCTAGAATGCTCATAGTGCTTCACTTATATCTTTTGAGCTAGATACTTTTGCTCTTGTGCTTCACTTATATCTTTAGAGCACGACGGTGCGTGATTTGGTAGTTGGCTTATGCTATGAAAGTAGTCCCAAATGTGCTAGGTACCCAAAGAGGATGCAAAAACCTCCATCTTCATGTGCATTGAGTAGAAAGAGAAGTTTCGATTTCTCTCAATTAGTTTTGAGACATGGATTCGGTAATATTGAGATTTATTTTAGCAGGGTGTTGTGAATCTAGAAATACTTGTGTTGGAGTTAGTGATTCTCGTAGCATGCACGTATGGTGAACCGCTATGTTAGGAAGTCGGAGCATAATTGATCTATTGATTGTCATCCTTTGCGTTGAGGTCGGGATCGCGCGATGGTTTACACCTACCAACCCTTCCCCTCGGAGTATCCGTTTAGCACTTTGTTCGATTACTAATAAAAACTTTCGCAATAAGTATGTGAGTTCTTCATGAGTAATGTGAGTCCATGGTTTAGATGCACTTTCACCTTCCACCATTGCTAGCCTCTCTAGTGCCGCGCAATTCTCGCCGGTACTCAAACCCACCAAATTCCTTCCTCAAAAGAGCCACCATACCTACCTACTATGGAATTTTCATAGCCATTCCGAGATATATTGCCATGCAACTCCCACCGTTCCGTCTCATTACTTGTGTCGTCACTCTCATATTGCCATTGCATGATCGTAAGATAGCTAGCGAGATGTTTCAACTTCATACGCCATGCTAGATCGTTGCACATCCCGGTACACTGCCGGAGGCATTTCCTATGGAGTCATCATCATTGTGATCTTTGAACTGTGAGTAAATAAAAGTGTGATGATCATCATTATTAGAGCATTGTCCCATGTGAGGAAATAAAAAAAAGAGGCCAAAGAGCCCAAAAACAAAAAAAATAGAAAACGAAAGAAAATAAAAAAGAGGCCTAAGTGCCCAAATAAAAAAAAGAGGAAAGAGAGAAAAAGAGAGAAGGGACAATGCTACTATCTTTTTCCACACTTGTGCTTCATGTTAGCACCATGTTCTTCATGATTGAGAGCTTCTTGCTTTGTCACTACCATACGCTAGTGGGAATCTTCATTATATAACTTGGCTTGTATATTCCAATGATGGGCTTCCTCAAAATTGCCCTAGGTCTTCGTGAGCAAGCAAGTTGGATGCACACCCACTAGTTTTCCTCTTGAGCTTTCACATACTTATCGCTCTAGTGCATCTCTTGTATGGTAATCCCTACTCATTCACATTGATATCTATTAATGGGCATCTCCATAGCCTATTGATACGCCGAGTTAGTGTGACCATCTCCTCCTTTTTGTCTCACAACCACCACCACACTCTATTCCACCTATAGTGCTATATCCATGGCTAGCGCTCATGTATTGTGTGATAGTTATAAAAGGTTTGAGAAAGTAAGAGTGCGAAAACAGTTACTTGGCCAATTCCGGGGTTGTGCATGATTTACATTAGTTGTGTGAGGATGATGGAGCATAGCTAGACTATACGATTTGTTAGGGATAAATTTCTTTGGCCTTATTATTTTGAAAGTTCATGATTACCTTGCTAGTTTGCTTGAAGTATTACTGTTTTCATGTCAATAGCAAACTATTGTTTTGAATCTTACGGATCTGAACATTCATGTCACGTGAAAGAAGTTGCAAAGGACAGCTATGCTAGGTAGCATTCCACATCAAAAATTCATTCTTTATCACTTCCATACTCGAGGACGAGCAGGAGTTAAGATTGGGGATGTTTGATACGTCTCCAACGTATCTATAATTTTTGACGGTTTGATGCTATTATCTTGTCAAACTTTGGATGTTTTGCATGCCTTTTATTTATTTTTGGCAACTAACTTATTAACTCAGTGGCAAGTGCAAGTTCCTGTTTTTTTCCATGTTTTTGACCCCTTTCAGAGGTGATTTTGAAACGGAGTCCAAACGGAAGCAAATCCCCGAAAAGATTTTTTTGGAACGGAAGAAGATCGGAGAACTTGGTAGCCAAGGCAGAAGAGCCCCAGGGGCCCCACAAGCCCCCACCCCGCGGCCAGGGGGGCGCCATCCAGGCTTGTGGGCCCCCTGGAGGTCCCCTGACCTAGATCTTTCGCCTATATAATCCCATAAATTCCAGAAAAAATTAAGAGATGATCGCAATTACTTTTCTGCCGCCGCAAGCTTCTGTCTCCGCAAGATCCCATCGGGGGCACGTCCTGGTGCCCTGCCGGAGGGGGATTCGGAAATGGAGGGCTTCTTCATCAACACCATGACCTCTCCGATGATGCGTGAGTAGTTCACCATAGACCTACGGGTCCATATCTAGTAACTAGATGACATCTTCTCTCTCTTGGATCTTCAATACAAAGTTCTCCATGATCTTCATGGAGATCTATCCGACGTAATCTTCTTTTGCGGTGTGTTTGTCGAGATCCGATGAATTGTGGATTTATGATCAGATTATCTATGAATCTTATTTGAGTTTCTTCTGATCTCTCTTATGCATGATTTCATATCCTTGTAATTCTCTTCGAGTTGTGGGTTTTGTCTGGCCAACTAGATCTATGATTCTTACAATGGGAGAAGTGCTTGGTTTTGGGTTCATACCGTGCAGTGACCTCACCCAGTGACAGAAGGGGTAGCGAGGCACACATCATGTTGTTGCCATCAAGGGTAAAAAGATGGGGTTTTCATCATTGGTTTGAGATTATCCCTCTACATCATGTCATCTTGCTTAAAGCGTTACTCTGTTCGTCATGAACTCAATACACTAGATAAATGCTGGATAGCGGTCGATGTGTGGAGTAATAGTAGTAGATGTAGAAAGTATCGGTCTACTTGTCTCGGACGTGATGCCTATATGCATAATCATTGCCTTAGATATCGTCATGACTTTGCGCGGTTCTATCAATTGCTCGACTGTAATTTGTTCACCCACTGTGATACTTGCTATTTTGAGAGAAGCCTCTAGTGAAAACTATGGCCACCAGGGTCTACTCCACACCATATTTTCAGCCTTACACTTTTTACTTCGTTGCACTTTCCGCCTTCCGATCTCACTTTGCAAACAATCTTGAAGGGATTGAGAACCCCTTTGAAGCGTTGGGCGCAAGCTTGTTTGTGTTTGCGCAGGTACTCTGGACTTGACGAGACCCTCCTTCTGGATCGATACCTTGGTTCTCAAACTAAGGGAAATACTTACTGCTCCTGTGCTGCATCACCCTTTCCTCTTCAAGGCAAGAACCAACGCAAGCCCAACCTCTGTCAACGTGTCAACTTCTGGCGCTGTTGTCTGTGGGATAATAATGACTACATGATAGTTGAGTGCGTAATTCTTAAACGGCTTAGAAGTAAGGCACCGAAGCATTATGAACGTCACTGGACATACAAGATGTTCAAAGAGATGAATATGAGATTTCAGGCTCGTGCCCGTGTTGAAAGGTATAACACCTTCGACATGATTCTTTGCCGACAAAGTAAGGGAGAAAAGCTCAATCGTTGAGCATGTGCTCAGATTGTGTGGGTGCTACAATCGCTTGAATCGAGTGGGAGTTGATGACCCACAAGTATAGGGGATCAATCATAGTCCTTTCGATAAGTAAGAGTGTCGAACGCAACGAGGAGCAGAAAGATCTGACAAGTGGTTTTCAGCAAGGAAATATCTGCAAGCACTGAAATTGTCGGTAACAGGTGATTGTGTGGTGAGATGATCCGTAGCAAGCAACAAGTAACAAAAGTAGCAACGGTGCAGCAAAGTGGCCCAATCCCTTTTTTAGCAAGGGACAAGCCTGAACAAAGTCTTATAGGAGGAAAAGCGCTCCCGAGGACACACGGGAATTTTTGTCATGCTAGTTTTCATCATGTTCATATGATTCGCGGTCGTTACTTTAATAGTTTGATATGTGGGTGGACCGGCGCTTGGGTACTGCCCTTACTTGGACAAGAATCCCACTTATGATTAACCCCTCTCGCAAGCATCCACAACTATGAAAGAAGAATTAAGACAAAGTCGAACTATAGCATTAAACTAGTGGATCCAAATCAGCCCCTTATGAAGTAACGCATAAACTAGGGTTTAAGCTTCTGTCACTCTAGCAACCCATCATCTACTTACTACTTCCCAATGCCTTCCTCTAGGCCCAAATAATGGTGAAGTGTTATTTATTCTACTTTCACATAACACCACTAGAGGAAAAACAACGTACAATATATCAAAATACCGAACGAATACCAAATTCACATGACTATTATTAGCATGACTTATCCCATGTCCTCAGGAAGAAAAGTAACTACTCACAAAGCATAATCATAATCATGATCAGAGGGGTAATGAGTAGCATCAAGGATCTGAACATAATCTCTTCCACCAAACAATCCAACTAGCATAAACTACAAAGAGTAATCAACACTACTAGCAACCTTACAAGTACCAATCGGAGTCGTGAGACGGAGATTGGTTACAAGAGATGAACTAGGGTTTGGAGATGAGATGGTGCTGATGAAGATGTTGATGGCGACGAGTCCCCGCCAATGAGAGGAGTGTTGGTGATGACGATGGCGACGATTTCCCCCTCCAGAAGGGAAGTTTCCCCAGCAGGATCGTCCTGCCGAGCTCTAGATTGGTTCTGCTCAAGTTCCGCCTCGTGCCGGCGCCGAAACCACGAAAAAGCTCCTCTGTGATTTTTTTCCTGGACAGAACCCTCCACATAGCAAAAGAGGGGGGCCAGTCGGCTGCCAACAAGCCCCCATGGCGCGGCCTGGGGGGGGGGGTGGTCGTGTTGTGCAGGCTTGTGGGCACCCCCTGGTGCCCCTCTGGCACTTCTTCGGCCCAGTATTTTTGATAAATTTTGAAAAAATCTCCGTTGATTTTCACGGCGGTTGGAGTTGCGCATAATAGGTATCTCAACTTTGCTCCACTTTCAGGCCAGGATTCTAGTTGCCGGTATTCTCCCTCTTCATGTAAACCTTGCAAAATAAGAGAGAAAAGGCATATGAATAGTACCGTGAAGTGAAATAACAGCCAAAGAAGCGATAAATAACAACATGAAAACATGATGCAAAATGGACGTATCAACTCCCACAAGCTTAGACCTCGCTTGTCCTCAAGCGAAAGTCGAGCTCAATAAATATGTCCACATGTTTAGGGAGAGAGGTGTCGACAAAACAAGATACGAACATGCATGCATCATGATGATGAATAGAACAACAATACCAACATATAATCTCTCATGCTAAAGTGATAATTCCTTCACAAAGTAAAGCATGGATCCATAACCTTACCGAGAAGTAACAACCAATAGCCATTAGTCATTGAAGCAATTGCAGTTTATCATAACATCAGAAAGAGTCAATAAGAGCTTGTAAAGCAAATCCACATACTCAATCATTCTTTCGTTCTCTACAATTGCTACAACTCACGTGGTACTCATAAGATCAAATTTTCAGCTGGACACAGAGAAAGATAGGGGCTTACAGTTTTGCCTCCCAACTGCTTACCTCAAGGGTAATGTCAACAATAATAATTCATGAATGCCTACCTCCAAGTTGACATATGAATATAGATCTTTCCCAAGCACATGCCGTTAGCCAAGATAAAGGCGAAATAAGGAATTGGTGAAGATCACAATGACTCTTTCAGGGACAAAAAGTAAAGGTACAAGATAGGACCTTCGCATAGGGAAGCAGAGGTTGTCATGCGCTTTTGAGGTTTGGATGCGTGTCCTCTTAGTGCGGAGGAACGCCACTTTATATTGCCCCCTATGATAAAGAACTTTATTATGCAGTCTGTTGCTTTTATGTCTTCCTCATCACAGGTTCGTATAAAGCTTATTTTCCACACACTAATAGATCATACATATTAGAGAGCAATTTTTATTGCTTGCACCGATGACAACTTACTTGAGGGATCTTATTCAATCCATAGGTAGGTATGGTGGACACTCATGGCAAAACTGGTTTGAAGGTTTATGGATGCACAAGTAGTATCTCTACTTAGTGCGGGAGGTTTGGCTAATGTGAGGTGGAAGCAATCGTCACATGCTAAGGGATCTCTAATCATATAACATTGTTCGAAACCAAGCAAACACAATTCATTATGTTGTCTTCCTTGTCCAATATCTACTTCTAGGCATGCAATAGTTTAGTGAGTGTTCACAATCATAGATGGTGTCAGAGAGGATATATTTATATGTGAACCTCTCCTTCTTTATCACTTCCTATTAATTGCAACCATGACCAAGGTCTACGTTTACCTACCCTCAACAAGTTTCAATCCTCATTCTTTTTATATGTGAAGCCATCACTTCCCATAAGATCATTACATGATCTTTCATGCTTTTGTTCTATTCTTACTGTTTTGATCATGGCAAGAGGCAAAGCCCTTCAACTAAGACACTCTTTATTATGTCTCACGAGCAAGAATACATCGGGGGTGACACAAAGGAAAACTCAAGACTAAAGCACTAAGACTTTTACTCTACTAGAGAAAGGGAAAACTCAAAAGGAAAACTAAAACAAAGGTAAAGGCAAAAGATGTGATGGTGATACGATACCGGGGCAGCTCCCCCAAGCTTGGCATAAGCCAAGGGGATTGCCCATACCAATGCTCAGTTGTCTTCCTTTGGTGGTGATGGTGGATTTGTTGCAACATGAGTTTGATTCTCCGTCTTCCAAGGCATAGGTGCTCCATCATGGAAAGATGAACGAGTCTCCGAAATCCTCAAATCTACAGCCAACCGTATTGATTTAAATCTAGATTCATACTCACAGTTTTGGTTCTGCAGGTCATAGATCTGGCCCTGGAGTTGATCAATCCCATCATAGAGCGTGGAGAGATGCTTCCCAATATCATTGTCATCAATCCTGTGCTGGTTGGTGAATTCCGTGATCATCATGTGGTTGGCATTGAGTCCACACTCCACCATCCCTTGGCACTTGAAGATTTGTTGCTCCATTGCTTCGAGCCTCGTCTCCACGCTTCCGATCTTCTTGGGTCCCTCAACATCATGGATGTGCAACATCCCCTCATGCATCTCGATAGATTAAGGGTGTTGATCACTCCCGTGAGGTCGAGATTGACGACCTTCTCGAAGATCTTGTCCTTCAGAGCTTTTGGGGAAGTCATGGCGATCTAGATCTGCAACAGAAACAGGCTCGGAACGAAAAACAAAGGAAATCTGCGTGATGCAGGGGTCAGACCAAACGGGAGTATATATAATGATTTTGTCCAGACCAGAAGGAGTACCTTGCATGAAAACGGAGTCCGGGAGGTGCAAGAGGTGGCCACAAGCCCTCACGGCGCGGCCAGTGGGTGGGCCCGCGCCGTGCATGCTTGTCGCCTCCTCGCGCACTTTCCGGACTACTTCCAATTTTTGTATTTTTTAAAATATTCCAAAACGGAGAAAATTTCCTATTGGAAAAGTGTTGGACTCTGTTTTCTTACCGAATCACATACCTCTTCGTTTTCGGAGTCTGAAACAGGCTGATAAATATTCCTTAGGTATTCTTCCGGAGTTATGGTATTGATGATATTGCTTTCAACATTTATGGGAGTACCTGAGATATAATGCTTGATTCTCTGCCCATTTACCACTCTCGGACAATTACCTTCCGTGTTGTTGATATTGATAGCACCAGAACGACATACTTCCACAACAATGTAGGGACCTTCCCATTTAGAGAGAAGCTTGCCTGCAAAGAATCTTAAACGAGAGTTATATAGCTAGACATAATCACCTACATTGAACTCACGCTTTTGTATCCTCTTATCATGCCACCTCTTAACCTTCTCTTTGAACAGCTTGGCATTCTCATATGCCTGAGTTCTCCATTCATCAAGCGAGCTAATGTCAAATAACCTCTTCTCATCGGCAAGTTTGAAATCAAAGTTGAGCTCTTTCATTGCCCAATAAGCTTTATGCTCTAGCTCAAGAGGTAAGTGACATGCTTTCCCATACACCATTTTGTACGGAGACATGCCCATGGGATTCTTATAGGCAGTTTTATAAGCCCACAGTGCATCCTCGAGCTTCTTAGACCAATTCTTTCTAGACCTGTTGACAGTCTTTTGCAGAATTAGTTTAATCTCTCTATTACTTAGCTCTACTTGACCACTGGACTGAGGGTGATAGGGAGACGCAATTCTATGGTTGACATCGTACTTAGCAAGCGTTTTACGGAAAGCACCATGAATGAAGTGTGAACCACCGTCGGTCATTAGATATCTAGGGACTCAAAATCTAGGGAAGATAACTTCTTTCAGCATCTTGATAGAGGTGTTGTGATCAGCACTACTAGTGGGGATAGCTTCTACCCACTTAGTGACGTAATCAATAGCAACTAAGATGTGAGTATACCCATTGGATTTTGGAAAAGGTTCCATATAATCAAAGCCCCAGACGGCAAATGGTTCAGTGACAAGTGAATAGTTCATAGGCATTTCCTGACGTTTGCTAATATTACCTATCCTCTGACATTCGTCACAAGACAGGACAAACTTACGGGCATCCTTGAAGAGAGTGGGCCAATAAAAACCTAATTGCAATACCTTGTGTGCAGTTCTATCTCCCGCATGGTGTCCTCCATAGGCCTCGGAGTGACACTTCTGTAGGATATGTCCCTATTCATGTTCAGGTACACAACGTCTAATAACACCATCTACTCCTTCCTTATAAAGGTGAGGATCATCCCAAAAGTAGTGTCTCATGTCAAAGAAGAACTTCTTCATTTGCTAGTACGTGAAACTAGGTGGTATGTATTTGGCAACGCTATAGTTTGCATAACCAGCATACCACGGTGCACTACATGAAGCATTGATGACATTCAATTGCTCGCCGGGAAAGCTATCATCAATAGGTTGTAGGTCATCAAGAACGTTCTCCAACCTAGACAAGTTATATGCTACTGGGTTATCAGCACCCTTTCTGTCGACAATGTGCAAATAAATTCTTGTAGCAAGAGAACCCATCTGATAAGTCTAGGTTTAGCGTCCTTCTTCTCCATGAGGTACTTAGTAGCAGCGTGATCAGTGTGAATAATGACTTTGGAATCAACTATGTAAGACCTGAACTTTTCACACGCAAACACGACAGCTAAAAATTCCTTCTCCGTAGTAGCATAGTTTCTTTAGGCACTGTCTAGAGTTTTACTAGCGTAGTGAATAACATTCAACTTCTTATAAACTCTTTGCCCTAGAACAACACCAACAACATAATCACTAGCATCACACCTGATCTCAAAAGGCAAGTTCCAATCGGGTGGTTGAACAATAGGTGCAGTTATCAAAGCCCTCTTAAGTATTTCGAAGGGTTCCTCACAATCATCGTCAAAAACAAAAGGAATATCCCTTTGCAAGAGATTGTTAAGAGGCCTAGAAATCTTAGAGAAGTCTTTAGTGAACCTTCTATAGAAACCAACATGACCAAGGAAACTTCTTATACCTTTGATATCTGTGGGATATGGCATTTTCTCGATTGCATCAACCTTAGCCTTATGGACTTCAATACCTATTTTAGAAAAAATTTGTCCTAAGACGATGCCTTCATTAACCATAAAGTGGCACTTCTCCAAATTCAAGAAAAGATTGGTGTCTTTACATCTCTGCAAGACTCGATCAAGGTTGTTGAGGCAATCGTCAAAGGAAGACCCGTAAATTGAGAAGTCATCCATGAAAACCTCGACAATCTTCTCACAAAAGTCAGAGAATATAGCCATCATACATCTTTGAAATGTGGCAGGTGCATTACATAAGCCAAAAGGCATACATCTATAGGCAAAGGTACCGAAAGGGCAGGTGAAAGTGGTTTTCTCCTGATCAGATTGTGCAAGTGGTCTATAAAGCAGAAGTGTGTGTGCTTAGACAGACTTTCTAGCATTTGGTCGATAAAAGGCAAAGGGTAATGATCTTTCCTAGTGGCCTTATTCAACTTCCTAAAATCGATCACCATCCTATAGCCAGTAATAATCCTCTGTGGGATCAATTCACCCTTATCATTAGGGACAACGGTAATGCCTCCCTTCTTAGGAACGCGATGCACCGGACTCACCCAATCGCTATGAGCAATAGGATAGATGATACCCGCTTCCAGGAGCTTTAGTATTTCTTTTCTCACTACTTTCATCTTAGGATTCAATCTCCTTTGATGATCAGCAACTGGTTTGTAATCAGGATCAATTTTGATCTTGTGCTGGCATAGAGTAGAACTAATGCCCTTAAGATCATCAAGAGTATATCCAATAGCAGCACGGTGCTTCCTCAGAGTTTTTAGTAACTTTTTTTCTTCATGCTCCGAAAGGCTAGCACTAATAATGATAGGATATATCTCCTTTTCATCAAGATAGGCATACTTAAGAGTATCAGGCAACTGTTTAAGCTCGAACACAGGATCACCCTTTGGTGGACGTGGATCCCCAAGTAGTTAAACAGGCAAGTTATTCTTAAGGATAGGATATTATTCTAAGACAACTCTATCTATTTCATCCCTTTCATCCATATGCATATAATTTTCATGCTCAAGCAAGTATTGCTCTAAGGGATCAGTAGGAGGCACGACAATAGAGGCTAAGGAAATAGTTTCATCCCTACTAGGCAACTCCTTTTCATGAGGTTGTCTACCAAACTTAGAGAAATTGAACTCATGTGACACACCTTCAACGCCAACAGTGATAGTTTGTTTCTCACAATCAATATGAGCATTGACAATATTGAGAAAAGGTCTACCAAATATGATGGGAAAAAATCTATCTTGTGCGGTAGCAAGAACGAGGAAATCAGCAGGATACTTCGTTTTACCACACAAGACTTCAACATCCCTAACAATTCCCACAGGGCAGATAGTATCTCTATTGGCAAGCAGAATAGTGACATCAATGGGCTCTATCTCAACAGGTGCAATCTCATCTTTGATTTCATCGTATAAGGATTGAGGTATTGCACTAACACTAGCACCCACGTCACATAAACCATGGTAACAATGATCTCCTATCTTAACAGAAACCAGAGGCAGGCCAACAACAGGCCTATGTTTGTCTCTAGCGTGAGGTTTAGCAATTCTAGCAGCATCTTCACAAAAGTGAATATTATGTCCCTCAACTTCTTCAGACACAAGATCTTTGATAATAGCAATGCTAGGTTCAACTCTAATTTGCTCAGGGGGTGTAGGTGTTCTAATATAGCCTCTACGTATCACAGTTGAAGCTTTATAATGATCCTTTATCCTAACAGGGAAAGGTGGTTTCTCAATGTAAGCACTAGGAACCACAGGATCATTATAGGCAATGACTTTCTCTTCAACTGAGTGGGTTTAACTACATTGACTTCTAATGGAGGATGATATTTAAACCATTTCTCTTTGGGGAGATCAATATGAGCAGCAAAGGATTCACACAATGAAGCTACTATCTCAGAGTCAAGTCCATACTTAGCGCTAAAGTCACAAAAAGTATTTGTCTCAACAAAGGATTTAACGCAATCAAAAGTGAAATTCATACCTGACTCCTTACCTTCTTCAAGCTCCCAATCTTCAGAGTTGAATTTAATTCTCACCAATAAATTCCATTTGAAGTCAATATCTCTCTTCATAAAAGAACCGATACAAGAAGCGTCAAGCATGGTGCGATCATCATAAGAAAGCCGAGATAGAAGTTCTGAATGATAATTTCTATCGAGAGCTCATGATTGGGGCATGAATATAGCATTGATTTAAGCCTCCCCAAGATTGAGCGATGCTTTCTCTGTCACGAGGCCAAAAATTATAAATATAATTCCGATCACGATGTACTAAATGCATAGGATAAAACTTTTGATGAAATTCCAATTTCAACCGATTGTAGTCCCATGATCCAGTATCATCACATAGCCTATACCATGTCAATGCCTTATCCTTAAAGATAAAGGAAAGACCTTCTTCTTGACCTCATCCTCGGGCAAACCTGCAAGCTTAAATAAACCACAAACTTCATCTACATAGATTAGATGCAAGTCTGGATGTGATGTTCCATCTATTGTAAAAGGATTAGCCAGCAATTTCTCAAGCTTAAATATTTTCAGTAGGTGCAGAAGGTTGAGGAGCAACTCTTTGTGCTTCCGTTCGAGGTGAAGATACCTCGAACAAGCCCCTCAAAGGATTAGTATCCGTAGTGACAAGTGACAACAAATTTCAGCACACTATATGACTGTTTCCTTACCAAGTTCCACTTACCAAAGGCGCTTCACTCCCCGGCAACGACGCCACAAAAGAGTCTTGATGACCCACAAGTATAGGGGGTCAATCGTAGTCCTTTCGATAAGTAAGAGTGTCGAACCCAACGAGGAGCAGAAGGATCTGACTAGTGGTTTTCAGCAAGGAAATATCTACAAGCAGTGAAATTGTCGGTAACAGGTGATTGTGTGGTGAGATGATCCGTAGCAAGCAACAAGTAACAAAAGTAGCAAAGGTGCAGCAAAGTGGCCCAATCCCTTTTGTAGCAAGGGACAATCCTGGAGAAAGTCTTATAGGAGGAAAAGCGCTCCCGAGGACACACGAGAATTTATGTCATGCTAGTTTTCATCATGTTCATATGATTCGCGTTCGTTACTTTGATAGTTTGATATGTGGGTGGACCGGCGCTTGGTTACTGCCCTTACTTGGACAAGCATCCCACTTATGATTAACCCCTCTTGCAAGCATCCGCAACTACGAAAGAAGAATTAAGACAAAGTCTAACCATAGCATTAAACTAGTGGATCCAAATCAGCCCCTTACGAAGTAACGCATAAACTAGGGTTTAAGCTTCTGTCACTCTAGCAACCCATCATCTACTTACTACTTCCCAATGCCTTCCTCTAGGCCCAAATAATGGTGAAGTGTTATGTAGTCGACGTTCACATAACACCACTAGAGGAAAAACAACATACAACATATCAAAATACCGAACGAATACCAAATTAACATGACTATTATTAGCATGACTTATCCCATGTCCTCAGGAAGAAAAGTAACTACTCACAAAGCATAATAATAATCATGATCAGAGGGGTAATAAGTAGCATCAAGGATCTGAACATAATCTCTTCCACCAAACAATCGAACTAGCATCAACTACAAAGAGTAATCAACACTACTAGCAACCTTACAAGTACCAATCTGAGTCGCGAGACGGAGATTGGTTACAAGAGATGAACTAGGGTTTGGAGATGAGATGGTGCTAATGAAGATGTTGATGGTGACGAGTCCCCTCCAATGAGAGGAGTGTTGGTGATGACGATGGCGACGATTTCCCCCTTCGGGAGGGAAGTTTCCCCGGCAGGATCGTCCTCCCGGAACTCTAGATTGGTCTGCTCAAGTTCCGCCTCGTGGCGGCGGCGAAACCACGAAAAAGATCCTCGGTGATTTTTTCCTGGACGAAACCCTCCATATATCAAAAGAGGGGGGCAGTGGGCTGCCCACAAGCCCCCATGGCGCGGCCTCGGGGGGGGGGGGGGGGTGGCCGCGCCGTGCAGGCTTGTGGGCACACCCTGGTGCCCCTCTGGCACTTCTTCGGCCCAGTATTTTTGATAAATTGGGAAAAAAATCTCCGTTGATTTTCACGGCGTTTGGAGTTGCGCAGAATAGGTATCTCAACTTTGCTCCACTTTCAGGCCAGAATTCCAGTTGCCGATATTCTCCCTCTTCATGTAAACCTTGCAAAATAAGAGAGAAAAGGCATAAGAATAGTACCGTGAAGTGAAATGACAGCCAAAGAAGCGATAAATAACAACATGAAAACATGATGCAAAATGGACGTATCAGGAGTTGATCTTCCACGTAAGATAGTGATTGACATAGTTCTCCAAAGTCACTACCACCAAGCTACAGAGCTTTGTGATGAACTATACCATATCAGGGATAGAGTTGATGATCCTTGAGATATTTGCGATGTTTGACACGGCAAAGGTAGAAATCAAGTAGGAGCATCAAGTGTTGATGGTTGGTAGAACCACTAGTTTCGAGAAGGGTAAGGGTTGAAAGGGATGCTTTAAAATGGCAAACCAGTTGCCACTCTAGTAAAGAAACCCAAGGTTGAACCCAAACCTGAGACTAAAGTGCTTCTAGTATGAGGGGAACGGTCACTAATGCAGAACTACCCTAGTTACTTGATAGATGAGAAGGCTGGCAAAGTCGACAAAAGTATATTGGATATACATGATTTTGATGTGTAGTTTACTAGTACTCTTAGTAGCACCGGGGTATTAGATACCGGTTCAGGTTGCTAAGTGTTAGTAACTTGAAATAAAAGCTGCAGAATAAACGGATACTAGCTAAAAGCAAGGTGATGATGTGTTGGAAGTGTTTCCAAGGTTGATGTGATCAACATAGCACACTCCCTATACCATCGGGATTAGTGTTGAACCTAAATAAATGTTATTTGGTATTTGCGTTAAGCATGAACATGATTGGATCATGTTTATTGCAATACAGTTGTTCATTTAAGTCAGAGAATAAAAGGTTATTATGTTTACATGAATAATACCTTCAATGGTCATGCACCAATGTGAGTGGTTCATTGAATATCGATCATAGTAATACGCATGTTCATTATATTGATGCCAAAATATGCTAAGTAATAATGATAGTACCAATTACTTGTGGCAGTGACACTTGAGTCATATTGGTAAAACACATGAAGAAGCTCCATACTGATGGATCTTGAGACTCACTTGTTTTTGTATCATTTGAGACATGCGGACCATGCCTATTGGTGTAAATCCATGAAGAAACTCCATGCAGATGGATCGTTTGGACTCACGTGATTTTGAATCACTTGAGACATGCAAATCATGCCACATGGGTAAGATGACTTAAGGCCTCGTTTTCCATTGAGATGGAACAAGATAGTAACTTATTGGAAGTAATACATTTTGATGTATGTAGTCAAGTGAGTTTTGAGTCACACAATGGATATCGTTATGTTTTTACTTCATGGATGATTTGATTAGATACTAGTATATTTACTTGATGAAACACAAGTCTGAATTATCAAAAGGTTCAGGTAATTTCAGTGTGAAGTTGAAGATCATCGTAAAAAGAGGATGAAATATCTACGATATGATCGTAGATATGATTATCTGAGTTGCGAGTTTGGTACACAATTTAAGACAAAGTGGAAATTGTTTCACAACTAATACCACCTCGAACACCATAGTGCGATGGTGTGTCCGAACATCGTAGACGCACCCTATTAAGATATGGTGCATACTATGATGTCTCTTATTGAATTACCACTTTCGTTTGGGTTTATGTATTGGAGACAACAACACTCACTTTAGGGCACCACGTAAGTTCCGTTGAGATGACACCGTATGAACTATGGTTTGGAGAAACCTAAGTTGTTGTTTCTTAAAAGTTTGGGGCTGCAACGCTTATTTGAAAAAGTTTCAGTCTGATAAGCTCGAACCCAAACTGGATAAATGCATCTACATAGAATACCCAAAACAGTTGAGTATACCTCCTATCTCAGATCCAGAAGCAAAGTGTTTGTTGTAGAAAATAGGTCCTTTCTCGAGAAATAGTTTCTCTCGAAAGAATTGAGTGGGAGGATGGTGGAACTTGATGAGGTCACCTAACCAACACTTCAACGAGAGAGTGGAAGGAGGCATGAAGTTATTCGTGTGGCGCTGATACGTCTCCAACGTATCTATAATTTTTTATGGTCCCATGCTATTATCTTGTCAAACTTTGGATGTTTTGTATGCCTGTTATATCTTTTTTGGGACTAACTTATTAACTCAGTGCCAAGTGCCAGTTCCTGTTTTTCCGTGTTTTTGACCCTTTTCAGAGGAGGATTTTAACAGGTGTCCAAACGGAATAAAACTTCTGAAAAGATTTTTTCCGGAACAAAAGATACGCGTCAGACTTGAGAACCAAGGCAGGGGCCAGCAGGGGACCCCACAAGCCCCCTACGCGCGGCCAGGGGGGCCCATGCCTAGTAGGCTTGTGGGCCCCGTGTGACACATTTGCCCTACCTCTTCCGCCTATAAATTCAGAAAAATTCCAAAACTGCGAGAGAGATCCACGAAAATACTTTTCCGCCGCCGCAAGATTCTGTCTCCACAAGATCCCATATGGGGCACGTTCTGGTGCCCTGCCGGAGGGGGGATTCGGATACAGAGGGCTTCTTCATCAACACCATGACCTCTCCGATGATGCGTGAGTAGTTCACCATAGACCTTCGGGTCCATATCTAGTAGCTAGATGGCTTCTTCTCTCTCTTGGATCTTCAATACAAAGTTCTCCATGATCTTCATGGAGATCTATCCGATGTAATCTTCTTTTGCGGTGTGTTTGTCGAGATCCGATGAATTGTGGATTTATGATCAGATTATCTATGAATCTTATTTGAGTTTCTTCTGATCTCTTTTATGCATGATTTCATATCCTTGTAATTCTCTTCGAGTTGTGGGTTTTGTTTGGCCAACTTGATCTATGATTATTACAATGGGACAAGTGCTTGGTTTTCAGTTCATACCGTGCGGTGACCTCACCCAGTGATAGAATGGGTAGTTTGGCACGTATCGTGATGTTGCCATCAAGGGTAAAAAGATGGGGTTTTCATCATTGGTTTGAGTTTATCCCTCTACATCATGTCATCTTGCTTAAGGCGTTACTCTGTTCGTCATGAACTCAATACACTAGATGCATACTGGATAGCGGTCGATGTGTGGAGTAATTGTAGTAGATGTAGAAAGTATCGGTCTACTATTCCCGGACGTGATGCCTATATGTATGATCATTGCCTTAGATATCGTCATGACTTTGTGCGGTTCTATCAATTGCTCGACAGTAATTTGTTCACCGACCGTATTATTTGCTATTTTGAGAGAAGGCTCTAGAGAACACTATGGCCCCCGGGTCCACTCCACAACATATTTTCAGCCTTACTCTTTTACTTCGTTGCATTTTCCGCCTTCAGATCTCACTTTGCAATCAATCTTGAAGGGATTGACAACCCCTTTATAGCGTTGGGTGCAAGCTCTTTTGTGTTTGCACAGGTACTCTGGACTTGACATGATTCTCCTACTGGATTGATACCTTGGTTCTCAAAGTGAGGGAAATACTTACTGCTCCTGTGGTGCATCAACCTTTCCTCTTCAAGGGAAAAACCAACGCAAGCTCAAGAGGCAGCAGAAGTATTTCTGGCGCTGCTGCCGGGGAGGATCAAGCCAAGAATAGTCTCCCGTCAATGTGCCAATTTCTGGCGCCGTTGCCGGGGAGGATCAAGTCAAGAACTCATCCAAGTAAGTGTCGCAAACTCATCTCTTGCATTTACCTTTTTTTTGCCTCTCGTTTTCCTCTCCCCCACTTCTGAAAAACAAAAATTTACAAAAATATTTGCCTTTTTTCGTTTGCCTTTTTCGTTTGCCCTTTCCTTTCTCGCTTTCTTCCTGTTCGCTTGTGTGGGATAGTCTACCTGTCCTCATGGCTAGACCCACCGCTTCGAACGATACTGCCGAGAACGAAGTTCTCAATTTCAAGCAAAATGAGGAAGAAAACTTAAAGGACACTTGGTATAGGATTTGCAATGCTCAAAGTAGATCTACTCGTAAGCAATCTACTACCATCCTGCTCCGCAGATTTTATGTGGGTCTTTCTCCTTGGAATAGGTATATTCTTGACACCATCGTAGCCAAAAATTTCTTGGGTAGCCATACTGTTGATTCTTGTGGAGCTGTAATAAATTTGGTAGGCTCACCCCCACTCATGGTTAATGGAACTACCTTAACTCTGGAACATGTGATGCGTAGGCTGGACGTCATTGAAAATAAAGTTTCTACGATCGAACTCATTGAGAGTTTGGATTAAAAGATCCACAATCAAATCACTCAGTACGGATCCAAGGTGGGAATGGTTTTGAAAAAATTAAAGGAGAAGGAACCAATAGTTAACGAAAAATTAGGTCATGATTCCGCTAGGATTGGCAAACTAGAGGATGTTATAACCAACTTGGGTTCCGCTTTTGCCGCCGTGCAGAATACTCCAAACTTTGCCCACAATAGGGCAACCAAGTCTATTTTTGTTCCTAAAAATAGTGGTGAATCATCTAGTAAGAAAGATGAAGACCTTAAGATGATGAGTGATCCCGCTACTTATGGTTTGAGCACCAAAGCCGATGATTGATGACCCACAAGTATAGGGGAACAATCGTAGTCCTTTCAATAAGTAAGAGTGTCGAACCCAACGAGGAGCAGAAGGATCTGACAAGTGGTTTTCAGGAAGGTAAAATCTGCATGCACTAAAAATTGTCGGTAACAAGTGATTGTGTGATGAGATGATTCGTAGCAAGCAACAAGTAACAAAAGTAGCAACGGTGCAGCAAAGTGGCCCAATCCCTTTTGTAGCAAGGGACAAGCCTAGACAAAGTCTTATAGGAGGAAAAACGCCCCCGAGGACACACGGGAATTTCTGTCATGCTAGTTTCATCATGTTCATATGATTCGCGTTTGTTACTTTGATAGTTTGATATGTGGGTGGACCGACGCTTGGGTACTGCCCTTACTTGGACAGGCATCCCACTTATGATTAACCCCGCTCTCAAGCATCCTCAACTACGAAAGAAGAATTAAGACAAAGTCTAACCATAGCATTAAACTAGTGGATCCAAATCAGCCCCTTACGAAGTAACGCATAAACTAGGGTTTAAGCTTGTGTCACTCTAGCAACCCATCATCTACTTACTACTTACGAATGCCTTCCTCTAGGCCCAAATAATGGTGAAGTGTTATGTAGTCGACGTTCACATAACACCACTAGAGGATAAACAACATAGAACACATCAAATTACCGAACGAATACCAAATTCACATGACTACTATTATCTTGACTTATCCCATGTCCTCAGAAACAAAAGTAACTACTCATAAAGCATAATCATAATCATGACCAGAGAGGTAATGAGTAGCATCAAGGATCTGAACGTAAACTCTTCCACCAAGTAATCCAACTAGCATCAACTACAAAGAGTAATCAACACTACTAGCAACCTTACAAGTACCAATCGGAGTCGCGAGACGGAGATTGGTTACAAGTGATGAACTAGGGTTTGGAGATGAGATGGTGCTGATGAAGATGTTGATGGTGACGAGTCCCCTCCGATGAGAGGAGTGTTGGTGATGACGATGGCGACGATTTCCCCCTCCGGGAGGGAATTTTTCCCCGACAGGATCGTCTTGCCGGAGCTCTAGAATGGTTCTGCTCAAGTCCCGCCTCGTGGCGGCGGCAAAACCACGAAAAAGCTCCTCCTTCATTTTTTTCCTGGACGAAACCCTTCATATAGCAAAAGAGGGGGGGGGGGCAAGTGGGCCTGCAGGGTGCCCACAAGCCCTCATGGCGCCGCCTGGGGGGGTGGCCGCGCCGTGCAGGCTTGTGGCCACGTGCACGCCCCCCTTTGGCACTTCTTTAGCCCAGTATTTTTGATAAATCGGGAAAAAGCCTCGTTGATTTTTACGTCGTTTGGAGTTGCGCAGAATAGGTATCACAACTTTGCTCCACTTTCAGGCCAGAATTCCAGTTGCCGGCATTCTCCCTCTTCATGTAAACCTTGCAAAATAAGAGAGAAAAGGCATAAGAATTGTACCATGAAGTGAAATAACAGCCAAAGAAGCGACAAATATCAACATGAAAACATGATGCAAAATGGACGTATCAACTCCCCCAAGCTTAGACCTCGCTTGTCCTCAAGCGAAAGCCGAGCTCAATAAATATGTCCACATGTTTTGGGAGAGAGGTGTCGACAAAACAAGATACGAACATGCATGCATCATGATCAAGATGAGAACGACAATACCAGCATATAATCTCTCATGCTAAAGTGATAATTCCTTCACAAAGTAAAGCATGGATCAAGAACCTTACCGAGAAGTAACAACCGATAGCCTTTAGTCATTGAAGCAATTGCAATTTATCACTACATCAGAAAGAGTCAAATAAGAGCTTGTAAAGCAAATACACATACTCAATCATTCTTTCGTTCTCTACAATTGCTACAACTCACGTGGTATTCATGAGATCAAAGTTTCAGCTGGACACACAGAAAGATAGGGGCTTATAGTTTTGCCTCCCAACTGCTCACCTCAAGGGTAATGTCAACAATAATAATTCATGAATACTTACCTCCAAGTTGACATATGAATTTAGATCTTTCCCAAGCATGTGACGGTAGCCAAGACAAAGGCAAAATAAGGAATTGGTGAATATCACCATGACTCTTTCAGGGACAAAAAGTAAAGGTACAAGATAGGCCCTTCGCAAAGGGAAGCATAGGTTGTCATGCGTTTTTGAGGTTTAGATGCGTGTCCTCTTAGTGCGGAGGATCGTCACTTTATATTGCCGCCTGTGATAAAGAACTTTATTATGCAGTGTGTTGCTTTTATGTCTTCCTCATCACAGGTTCGTATAAAGCTTATTTTCCACACACTAATAGATCATATATATTAGAGAGAAATTTTTATTGCTTGCACTCATGATAACTTACTTGAGGGATCTTATTCAATCCATAGGTAGGTATGGTGGACACTCATAGCAAAATTGGTTTGAGGTTTACGGATGCACAAGTAGTATCTCTACTTGGTGCGGGAGGTTTTGGCTAATATGAGGTGGAAGCAATCGTCACATGCTAAGGGATCTCTAATTATGTAACATTGTTCGGAAGCAAGCAAACACAATTCATTATGTTGTCTTCCTTGTCCAACATCTACTTCTAGGCATGCAATAGTTTAGTGAGTGTTCATAATCATAGATGTTGTCAGAGATGATATATTTATATGTGAACCTCTGCTTCTTTATCACTTCCTATTAATTGCAACCATGACCAAGGTCTACGTTTTCCTACCCTCAACAAGTTTGAATCCTCATTCTTTTTATATGTGAAGCCATCACTTCCCATAAGATCATTACATGATCTTTCATGCTTTTGTTCTATTCTCACTCTTTTGATCATGGCAAGAGGCAAAACCCTTCAACTAAGACACTCATTATTATATGGCTCACGAGCAATAATACATCGGGGGTGACACAAAGCAAAACTCAAGACTAAAACACTAAGACTTTTAATCTACTAGAGAAAGAGAAAACTGAAAAGGAAAACTAAAACAAAGGTAAAGGCAAAAGATGTGATGGTGATATGATACCGGGGAAACTCCCCCAAGATTGGCACAAGCCAAGGGGATTGCCCATACCAATACTCAGTTGTTTTCCTTTGGTGGTGATGGTGGAGGAGTAGTTGCAATCTTTGGCTCCAAGAGGGCCATTAATCTTTGATTTATACCTTGGAGATCTGCGATATGTTTTTGTAGCAAAACAACTTCACGAGTGAGACAAGTATTGCGAGTACGAGTTGTTTCACAAAACCTCGAGAGTTCAATCAAGGATGGAGACAATAGGTGGAGGTAGGGTTGGAGGAAATCCACTTCTTCAACTTCTTCCTTGTTGAGCACAGATTGCACCTCGTCCCATGCCTGATTCTTCTCCTCAGCTTTGCCCTTGGTTTCTTTAGGTAGCCTTTCCTTAGCCTCCATGACCTCCATCCTTTTCAGATCAGCATGTACTTCTCCATAGACTTGATGGAGATTGTTCTCCCCCACAGATTCCTGGGACGACATCTTGCTCTAAATCGGTGGCAGAAAACAGGCTCGAAACGAAAAACAGGGGAAATCTGCGTGATGCACAGGTCAGACCAAACAAGAGTATATATAATGATTTTTTTTCAGACCAGAAGGAGTACCCTGCATGAAAACGGTCTTCGGGAGCCGCACGAGGTGGCCACAAGCCCTCACGGCGCGACCAGGGGTGGGCCCGCGCCGTGCAGGCTTGTTGCCTCCTCGCGCACTTTCCGGACTACTTCCAATTTTTGTATTTTTTCAAATATTCCAAAACGGAGGAAATTTCCTGCTGGAAAAGTTTTGGACTCCGTTTTCTTACCGAATCACATACCTCTTCGTTTTCGGAGTCTGAAACAGGCTGATAAACATCCCTTAGGTATTCCTCTGGAGTTATGGTATTGATAATATTGCTTTCAACATTTATGGGAGTACCTGAGATATAATGCTTGATTCTCTGCCCATTTACAACTCTCGGACAATTACCTTCCGTGTTGTTGATCTTGATAGCACCGGAACAATATACTTCCTCAACAACATAGGGACCTTCCCATTTAGAGAGAAGCTTGCCTGCAAAGAATCTTAAACGAGAGTTATATAGCAAGACATAATAACCTACATTGAACTCACCCTTTTGTATCCTCTTATCATGCCACCTCTTAACCTTTTCTTTGAACAACTTGGCATTCTCATATGCCTGAGTTCTCCACTCATCAAGCGAGCTAATGTCAAATAACCTATTCTCACCGGCAAGTTTGAAATCAAAGTTGAGCTCTTTCATTGCCCAATAAGCTTTATGCTCTAGCTCAAGAGGTAAGTGACATGCTTTCCCATACACCATTTTGTACGGAGACATGCCCATGGGATTCTTATAGGCAGTTCTATAAGCCCACAGTGCATCATCGAGCTTCTTAGACCAATTCTTTCTAGACCTGTTGACAGTCTTTTGCAGAATTAGTTTAATCTCTCTGTTGCTTAGCTCTACTTGACTACTGGACTAAGGGTGATAGGGAGACGCAATTCTATGGTTGACATCGTACTTAGCAAGTGTTTTACAGAAAGCACCATGAATGAAGTGTGAACCACCGTCGGTCATTAGGTATCTAGGGACTCCAAATCTAGGGAAGATAACTTCTTTCAACATCTTGATAGAAGTGTTGTGATCAGCACTACTAGTGGGGATAGCTTCTACCCACTTAGTGAAATAATCAACAACAACTAGGATGTGAGTATACCCATTGGATTTTGGAAAAGGTCCCATATAATCAAAGCCCCAAACATCAAATGGTTCAATGACAAGTGAATAGTTCATAGGCATTTCCTGACATTTGCTAATATTGCCTATTGTTTGACATTCGTCACAAGACAAGACAAACTTTCATGCATTCTTGAAGAGAGTGGGTCAATAGAAACCTGATTTAAATACCTTGTGTGCAGTTCTATCTCCCGCATGGTGTCCTCCGTAGGCCTTGGAGTGACACTTCTGTAGGATCTGTCCCTGTTCATGTTCAGGTACACAACGTCTAATAACACCATCTACTCCTTCCTTATAAAGGTGAAGATCATCCCAAAAGTAGTGTCTCAAGTCAAAGAAGAACTTCTTCTTTTGCTGGTACATGAAACTAGGTGGTATGTATTTGGCAATGGTATAGTTTGCATAATCAGCATACCACAGTGCACTATGTGAAGCATTGATGACATTCAGTTGCTCATCGGGAAAGCTATCATCAATAGGTTGTGGGTCATCAAGAACGTTCTCCAACCTAGAAAAGTTATCTGCTACAGGGTTATCAGCACCCTTTTTGTCGACAATGTGCAAATCAAATTCTTGTAGCAAGAGAACCCATCTGATAAGTCTAGGTTTAGCATCCTTCTTCTCCATGAGGTACTTAATAGCAGCATGATCAGTGTGAATAGTGACTTTGGAATCAACTATGTAAGACCTGAACTTTTCACATGCAAACACGACTGCCAAAAATTCCTTCTCCGTAGTAGCATAGTTTCTCTCGGCACTGTCTTGAGTTTTACTAGCGTAGTGAATAACATTCAATTTCTTATCAACTCTTTGCCCTAGAACAGCACCAATAGCATAATCACTAGCATCACACATGATCTCAAAAGGCAAGTTCCAATCCGGTGGTTGAACAATAGGTGCAGTTATCAAAGCCCTCTTAAGTATTTCGAAGGCTTCCTCACAATCATCGTCAAAAACAAAAGGAATATCCTTTTGCAAGAGATTGGTAAGAGGCCTAGAAATCTAAGAGAAGTCTTTAATGAACCTTCTATAGAAACTAGCATGACCAAGGAAACTTCTTATACCTTTGATATCTATGGGGTATGACATTTTCTCGATTGCATCAACCTTAGCCTTATCGAATTCAATACCTCTTTCAGAAATTTTATGTCCTAAGATGATGCCTTCATTAACCATAAAGTGGCACTTCTCCAATTCAAGACAAGATTGGTGTCTTTACATCTCTGCAGGACTCGATCAAGGTTGCTGAGGCAATTATCAAAGGAAGACCCGTAAACAGAGAAGTCATCCATGAAAACCTCGACAATATTTTCACAAAAGTCAGAGAATATAGCCATCATACATCTTTGAAAGGTGGCAGGTGCATTACATAAGCCAAAAGGCATACATCTATAACCAAAGGTACCGAAAGGGCAGGTGAAAGTGGTTTTCTCCTGATCAGATTGTGCAACTGGTATTTGGGAGAAACAAGAATAACCGTCTAGAAAGCAAAAGTGTGTGTGTGTTTAGACAGCCTTTCTAGCATTTGGTCGATAAAAGGCAAAGGGTAATGATCTTTCCTAGTGGCTTTATTCAGTTTCCTGAAATCGATTACCATCCTATAGCCAGTAATAATCCTCTGTGGGATCAATTCATCCTTATCATTAGGGACAACGGTAATGCCTCCCTTCTTAGGGACGCAGTGCACCGGACTCACCCAATCGCTATGAGCAACAGGATAGATAATACCCGCTTCCAGGAGCTTTAGTATTTCTTTTCTTACTACTTCCTTCATCTTAGGATTCAATCTCCTTTGACGATCAGCAACTGGTTTGAAATGAGGATCAGTTTTAATCTTGTGCTGGCATAGAGTGGGACTAATGCCCTTAAGGTCATCAAGAGTATATCCAATAGCAGCACGATGCTTCCTCAGAGTTTTTAGTAACTTCTTTTCTTCATGCTCTGAGAGGCTAGCACTAATAATAACAGGATATATCTATTTTTCATCAAGATAGGCATACTTAAGAGTATCAGGCAACTGTTTAAGCTCGAACATAGGATTACCCTGTGGTGGATGTGGATCCCCAAGCAGTTCAACGGGCAGATTATTCTTAAGGATACGATATTGTTCTAAGACAACTCTATCTATCTCATCCCTTTCATTCATATGCATATCATTTTCATGCTCAAGGAAGTATTGCTCTAAGGGATCAGTAGGAGGCACGGAAATAGAAGCAAAGGCAATAGTTTCATCCTTTCTAGGCAACTCCTTTTCAGGTGGTTGTCTACCAAACTTAGAGAAATTGAACTCATGTGACACACCTTCAAAGCCAACAGTGACAGTTTGCTTCTCACAATCAATATGAGCATTAACATTATTGAGAAAAGGTCTACCAAATATGATGGGACAAAAGCTATCTTGTGCGGTAGCAAGAATGAGGAAATCAGCAGGATACTTCGTTTTACCACACAAGACTTCAACATCCCTAACAATTCCCACAGGGCAGATAGTATCTCTATTGGCAAGCTGAATACTGACATCAATAGGTTCTATCTCAACAGGTGCAATCTCATCTTTGATTTCATCGTATAAGGATTGAGGTATTGCACTAACACTAGCAACCACGTCACATAAACCATGATAACAAAGATCTGCTATCTTAACAGAAACCACAGGCATGCCAACAACAGGCCTATGTTTGTTTCTAACGTGAGGTTTAGCAATTCTAGCAGCATCTTCACAGAAGTGAATATTATGTCCCTCAACTTCTTCAGTCAGAAGATCTTTGATAATAGCAATGCTAGGTTAAACTCTGATTTTCTTAGGGGGTGTAGGTGTTCTAATGTAGCCTCTACGTATGACAGTTGAAGCTTTGGAATGATCCTTTATCCTAACAGGGAAAGGTGGTTTCTCAATGTAAGCACTCGAAACCACAAGATCATTATAGGCAATGATCTTCTCTTCAACTGGAGTGGGTTTAACTACATTGACTTCTAAAGGAGGAGGATATTTAAACCACTTCTCTTTGGGGAGATCGATATGGGTAGCAAAGGATTCACACAATGAAGCTACTATCTCAGAGTCAAGTCCATACTTAGCGCTAAAGTCACAAAAAGTATTTGTCTCAACAAAGGATTTAACGCAATCAAACGTGAAATTCATACCTGACTCCTTACCTTCTTCAAGCTCCCAATCTTCAGAGTTGTGTTTAATCCTCTCCAATAAATTCCATTTGAAGTCAATATCTCTCTTCATAAAAGAACCGGTACTAGTAGTGTCAAGCATGGTGCGATCATCATGAGAAAGCCGAGCATAGAAGTTCTGAATGATAATTTCTCTCGAGAGCTCATGATTGGGGCATGAATATAGCATTGATTTATGTCTCCCCCAAGCTTGAGCGATGCTTTCTCTGTCACGAGGCCAAAAATTATAAATACAATTCCGATCACGATGTACTAAATGCATATGATAAAACTTTTGATGAAATTCCAATTTCAACCGATTGTAGTCCCATGATCCAGTATCATCACATAGCCTATACCATGTCAACGCCTTATCCTTCAAAGATAAAGGAAAGACCTTCTTCTTGACTTCATCCTCGGGCACACCTGCAAGCTTAAATAAACCACAAACCTCATCTACATAGATTAGATGCAAGTGTGGATGTGATGTTCCATCTGCTGTAAAAGGATTAGCTAGCAGTTTCTCAAGCATACCCAAAAGAAATTCAAAGCAAATATTTTCAGTAGGTGCAGCAGGTTGAGGAGCAACTGTTTGTGCTTCCGTTCGAGGTGAAGATACCCCGAACAAGCCCCTCAAAGGATTAGTATACATAGTGACAAGTGACAACAAATTTCAGCACACCATATGAATGTTTCCTTACCAAGTTCCACTTACCAAAGGTGCTTCACTCCCCAGCAATGGCGCTAGAAAAGAGTCTTGATGACCCATAAGTATAGGGGATCAATCTAGTCCTTTTAAAAAGTAAGAGTGTCGAACCCAACGAGGAGCAGAAGGATCTGACAAGTGATTTTCAGCAAGGTAAAATCTGCAGGCACTGAAATTGTCGGTAACAAGTGATTGTGTGGTGAGATGATTCATAGCAAGCAACAAGTAACAAAAGTAGCAACGGTGCAGCAAAGTGGCCCAATCCCTTTTGTAGCAAGGGACAAGCCTGGACAAAGTCTTATAGGAGGAAAAACGCTCCCGAGGACACACGGGAATTTCTGTCATGCTAGTTTCATCATGTTCATATGATTCGCGATCGTTACTTTGATAGTTTGATATGTGGGTGGACTGGCGCTTGGGTACTGCCCTTAATTGGACAAGTATCCCACTTATGATTAACCCCTCTCGCAAGCATCCTCAACTACGAAAGAAGAATTAAGACAAAGTCTAACCATAGCATTAAACTAGTGGATCCAAATCAGCCCCTTACGAAGTAACGCATAAACTAGGGTTTAAGCTTCTGTCACTCTAGCAACCCATCATCTACTTACTACTTCCCAATGCCTTCCTCTAGGCCCAAATAATGGTGAAGTGTTATGTAGTCGACGTTGACATAACACCACTAGAGGAAAGACAACATACAACACATCAAATTACCGAACGAATACCAAATTCACATGACTACTATTAGCATGACTTATCCCATGTCCTCAGGAACAAAAGTAACTACTCACAAAGCATAATCATAATCATGACCATAGAGGTAATGAGTAGCATCAAGGATCTGAACATAAACTCTTCCACCAAGTAATCCAACCAGCATGAACTACAAAGAGTAATCAACACTAATAGCAACCTTACAAGTACCAATTGGAGTCGCGAGACGGAGATTGGTTACAAGTGATGAACTAGGGTTTGGAGATGAGATGGTGCTGATGAAGATGTTGATAGTGACGAGTCCCCTCCGATGAGAGCAGTGTTGGTGATGACGATGGCGACGATTTCCCCCTCCGGGAGGGAAGTTTCCCTGACAGGATCGTTCTGCCGGAGCTCTATATTGGTTCTGCTCAAGTTCCGCTTCGTGGCGGCGGTGAAACCAAGAAAAATCTCCTCCTTCATTTTTTCCTGGACGAAACCCTTCATATAGCAAAAGAGGGGGGCAAGTGGGCCTGATCGGTGCCCACAAGCCCTCATGGCGCGGCCTGGGGGCGTGGCCGCGCCATGCAGGCCTGTGGCCACGTTCACGCCCCCCTTCGTTGATTTTTACGGCGTTTGGAGTTGCGCAGAATAGGTATCTCAACTTTGCTCCACTTTCAGGCCAGAATTCCAGTTGCCGACATTCTCCCTCTTCATGTAAACCTTGCAAAATAAGAGAGAAAAGGCATAAGAATTGTACCATGAAGTGAAATAACAGCCAAAGAAGCGATAAATATCAACGTGAAAACATGCTGCAAAATGGACGTATCAACGATACGTGATTCTATCGCCTTATGCCTAGCTAAGGGCGTTAAACAATAGCGCTTGTTGGGAGGCAACCCAATGAATTTATCTTTTCCTTCCTGTTTTTTTGCGTCCACACCATCATAATTCTGTTATGAGTGTGTATTTTGTGTTTCTTTTTTTGTTTGAGCCAAGCAAAATCTTTATGACTAGTCTTGGTGATGGTTGTTTGATCCTGCTGGAAAAAGACAAAAACTTTTCGCTCACGTGATTATTTTTCATTTTTATTCAGAAATATATTTTGAGTTGATTCTTTTGGTTTCTGCTTGATATGCCTTTTTCCCAGGAATTTGTAAGTTTGCAGAATTTTCGAGGTACCAGAGGTATACTAAGTATATAGATTACTACAAACTGGTCTGTTTTTGACAGATTCTGTTTTTGTTGAGTTGGTTGCTTGTTTTGATGAAACTATGGATAGTATCGGGGGGTACTAGCCATGGAAAAGTGAGAATAAAGTAATCTAACACCAATATAAATATAAATCATGTTTGCTACAGTACCTAAAGAGATGGTAGTTTGTTTTCTTGTGCTAATGATATCACGAGTTTCTGTTTAAGTTTTGTGTTGTGAAGTTTTCAAGTTTTGGGTGATGTTCTCATGGAAAAATGGATAAAGAGTGGAAAGAGCTCAAGCTTGGGGATGCCCAAGGCATCCCAAGCCAAATTCAAGGACACCAAAAGTCATAAGCTTGGGGATGCCCCGGGAAGGCATCCCCTCTTTCGTCTTCAATCCATCGGTAACATTACTTGGAGCTATATTTTTATTCACCACATGATATGTGTCTTGCTTGGAGCGTCTTGTATCGTAGGAGTCTTTCTTTTTGTTGTGTCACAATCATCCTTGCTGCACACCTTTTTAGAGAGACATGCACTCATCGTGAATTTGCTAGAATGCTCATCGTGCTTCACTTATATCTTTTGAGCTAGATAATTTTGCTCTGTGTGCTCCACTTAGATCTTTTAGAGCACGGCGGTGCGTGACTTGGTAGTTGGTTTGTGCTATGAAAGTAGTCCCAAAGGTGATAGGTACCCAAAGAGGATACAAAAACTACCATCTTCATGTGTGTTGAGTAGAAAGAGAAGTTTGATTCCTCTCAATTAGTTTTGAGACGTGGATTTGGTAATATTAAGAGTTATGTTAGTAGGGTGTTGTGAATCTAGAAATACTTGTGTTGAAGTTAGTGATTCCCGTAACATGCACGTATGGTGAACCGCTATGTTAGAAAGTTGGAGCATAATTGATCTATCGATTGTCATCCTTTGTGTTGCGGTCGGGATCGCGCGATGGTTAACACCTACCAACCCTTCCCTTAGGAGTATGCGTTTAGCACTTTGTTTCGATTACTAATAAAAACTTTCGCAACAAGTATGTGAGTTCTTCATGACTAATGTGAGTCCATGGTATAGATGTACTTTCACCTTCCACCATTGCTAGCCTCTCTAGTACCGCGCAATTTTCGTCGGTGCACAAACCCACTATATGCCTTCCTCAAAACAGCCACCATACCTACCTACTATGGCATTTTCATAGCCATTCTGAGATATATTGCCATGCAACTCCCACCGTTCCGTCTCATGACTTGTTCCGTCACTCTCATATTGCCATTGAATGATCGTAAGATAGCTAGCGAGATGTTTCAACGTCATACGCCAAGCTAGATCGTTGCACATCCCGGTACACTACCAGAGGCAGTTCCTATAGAGTCATCATCGTTCTGAGCTTTGAGCTATGAGTAAATAATAGGGTGATATTCGTCATTATTAGAGCATTGTCCCATGTGAGGAAATAAATAAAAACAGGCCAAAGTTGCCCACAATAAAAAAAGAGACCCAAGAGCCCAAATAAAAAAAGAGAGAGAAAAAGAGAGAAGGGACAATGCTACTATCTTTTTCCACACTTGTGTTTCATAATAGCACCATGTTCTTCATGATTGAGAGCCTCTCGTTTTGTCACCACCATATACTAGTGGGAATCTTTACTATATAACTTGGCTTGTCTATTCCAATGATGGGCTTCCTCAAATTGCCCTAGGTCTTCGTGAGTAAGTAAGTTGGATGCACATCCACTAGTTCTCATTTTGAGATTTCACATACTTATAGCTCTAGTGCATCCTTTGTATGGCAATCCCTACTCATTCACATTGATATCTATTAATGGGCATATCCATAGCCCTTTGATACATCGAGTTAATGTGACCATCTCCTCCTTTTTGTCTCACAACCACCACCACACTCTATTCCACCTATAGTGTTATATCCATGACTCACGCTCATGTATTGCGTGATAGTTGAAAAAGGTTTCAGAAAGTAAGAGTGCAAAAAAATTACTTGGCCAATATTGGGGTTGTGCATGATTTAAATTAGTTGTGTGAGGATGATGGAGCATAGCCAGACTATATGATTTTGTAGGGATAACTTTCTTTGGCCTTGTTATTTCGAAAGTTCATGATTACCTTGCTAGTTTGCTTGAAGTATTATTGTTTTCATGTCAATAGCAAACTATTGTTTTGAATCTTATGGATCTGAACATTCATGTCACATGAAAGAAGTTACAAAGGACAACTATGCTAGGTAGCATTCCACATTAAAAATTCAGTCTTCATCACTTCCCTACTTGAGGACGAGTAGGAGTTAAGCTTAGGGATGCTTGATACGTCTCCAACGTATCTATATTTTTTGATGGTTCCATGCTATTATCTTGTCAAACTTTGTATGTTTTGTATGCCTTTTATATCTTTTTTGGGATTAACTTATTAACTCAGTGCCAAGTGTCAGTTCCTGTTTTTTCCGTGATTTTGACCCTTTTCAGAGGAGGATTTTAAAAGGTGTCTAAACGGAATAAAACTTCCGAAAAGATTTTTTCTGGAACAAAAGATACCCGTCAGACTTGAGAACAAAGGCAGGGGCTAGCAGGGGACCCCACAAGCCCCCTAGGCGCGGCCAGGGGGTCCCATGCCTAGCAGGCTTGTGGGCCCCTTGTGGCACGTCTGCCGCTACCTCTTCCGCCTATAAATTCAGAAAAATTCAAAAACTGCGAGAGAGATCCACGAAAATACTTCTCCGCCGCCGCAAGCTTCTGTCTCCGCAAGATCCGATCTGGGGCACGTTCTGGTGCCCTGCCGGAGGGGGGATTCGGATACGGAGGGCTTCTTCATCGACACCATGACCCCTCCGATGATGCGTGAGTAGTGCACCATAGACTTTCGGGTCTATAGCTAGTAGCTAGATGGCTTCTTCTCTCTCTTGGATCTTCAATACAAAGTTCTCCATGATCTTCATGGAGATATATTTGATGTAATCTTCTTTTGCGGTGTGTTTGTCGAGATCCGATGAATTGTGGATTTATGATCTGATTATCTATGAATCTTATTTGAGTTTCTTCTGATCTCTTTTATGCATGATTTCATATCCTTGTAATTCTCTTCGAGTTGTGGGTTTCGTCTGGCCAACTTGATCTATGATTATTGCAATGGGAGAAGTGCTTGGTTTTGGGTTCATACCGTGCGGTGACCTCACCTAGTGACAGAAGGGGTAGCGAGGCATGAATCGTGTTGTTGCCATCAAGGGTAAAAAGATGGGGTTTTCATCATTGGTTTGAGTTTATCCCTCTACATCATGTCATCTTGCTTAAGGCGTTACTCTGTTCATCATGAACTCAACACACTACATGCATGCTGGATAGCGGTCGATGTGTGGAGTAATAGTAGTAGATGTAGAAAGTACGGTCTACTTGTCTCGGACGTGATGCCTATATGTATGATCATTGCCTTAGATATCGTCATGACTTTGCGCGGTTCTATCAATTGCTCGACAGTAATTTGTTCACCCACCGTATTATTTCTATTTTGAGAGAAGCCTCTAGTGAATACTATGTCCCCCGGGTCTACTTCACACCATATTTTCAGCCTTACTCTTTTACTTCATTGCACTTTCCGCCTTGAGATCTCACTTTGCAATCAATCTTGAAGGGATTGACGACCCCTTTATAGCGTTGGGTGCAAGCTCTTTTGTGTTTGCGCAGGTACTCTGGACTTGACGCGATTCTCCTCCTGGATTGATACCTTGGTTCTCAAACTAAGGGAAATACTTACTGGTCCTGTGGTGCATCACCCTTCCCTCTTCAAGGGAAAAACCAACGCAAGCTCAAGAGGCAGCAGAGCCTACACCAGTTGAAGTGGAAGCCAACGATGGTGATCAAGAAGCTTCATATCAAGTTACTTCCAAACCTCATAGGTCGACAAGGACATGCGCTACTCCAGAGTGGTACAGTGATCCAGTCTTGGAGGTCATGTTGCTGGATAACAATGAATCTATGAGTTGTGGAGAAGCGATGGTGGGCCCAGATTCCGACAAATGGCTGAAGGCCATGAAATCTGAGAAAGGATCCATGTATGAAAACAAGGTATGGACTTTGGAAGAACTACTTGATAGTCGTAAGACTGTTAAGGAAAGATGGATCTGTGTAAGGAAGACACACGATGACTGTGAATGTCACCATTTAGAAAGCTCGACTTGTTGCAAAGAAGTTTACGACAAGTTCAAGGAGTTGACTATGATGAGACATTCTCACTCGTAGCGATGCTAAAAGTCTGTTGGCATTATGTTAGCAGTTGCTGCATCTTGCAGATGGATGTCAAAACGTTGTTTCCTCGACGGTTTCCTTGAGGAAAGGTTGTATGTGATACAACCAGAAGGTTTTGTCGATCCTAAGGATGCTAACAAGTATGGATGCTCTAGCGATCCTTCTAAGGACTAGAGTAAGCATCTCGGAGTTGGATATGCGTTTTGATGTGATGATCAAAGCTTTTGGGTTTATACGTAGTTTATGAGAAACTTGTATTTCCAAGGAAGTGAGTGTGAACACTATAGAATTTCTGATGAGTATATGTGGTTGACATATTGTTGATCGGAAATGATGTAGAATTTCTGGAAAGCATATAGGGTTGTTTGAAAGGAGTTTTTCAAAGGAAAACCTGGATTAAGCTACTTGAACATTGAGCATCAAGATCTATGGAGATAGATCAAGATGCTTGATAAAACTTTCAACGAAATGCATGCCTTGACAAGTTTTTGAAGGAGTTCAAAATATATCGGCAAAGAAGGAGTTCTTAGCTATGTTGTAAGGTGTGAATTTGAGTAAGACTCAAAGCCCGACCATGGCAGAAGAAAGAGAAAGGACGAAGGTTGTCCCCTATGCTTTAGATGTAGGCTCTATAGTATGCTAAGGTGTGTACCGCACCTGATGTGTGCCCTGCCATGAATCTCTCATGGGGTACGAAAGTGGTCTAGGAATGCATTTCTGGACATCGGTCAAAAGTTGTCCTTAGTAGCTAGTGGACTAAGGAATTTTTCTCGATTATTGAGGTGATGAAAGAGTTCATCGTAAAGGGTTACGCTGATGCAAGCTTTGTACTAATCCAGATGACTTTGCATAGTGAACCAGATTCATATAGTGGAGCGGTCATTTGGAATAGTTCCAAATGGCACGTAGTAGCTACATCTATAGGATAACATAGAGATTTGTAAAGCACACACAGATCTGAAAAGCTCAGACTCGTTGAGTAAAATCTCTCTCACAAGCAAGACATGATCAAACCCTAAAACTGCATGGGTGTTAGATTCGTTAAAATCACATAGTGATGTGAACTAGATTATTGTCTCTAGTGCAAGTGGGAGACTATTGGAAATATGCCCTAGAGGCAATAATAAATTGGTTATTATTATATTTCTCTGTTCATGATAATCGTTTATTATCCATGCGATAATTGTATTGATTGGAAACTCAAATACATGTGTGGATACATAGACAAAACACTGTCCCTAGTGAGCCTTGATACGTCTACAACATATCTATAATTTTTTATGGTTTCATGCTATTATCTTGTCAAACTTTGGATGTTTTGCATGCCTTTTATATATTTTTTTGGGACTAACTTATTAACTCAGTGCCAAGTGCTAGTTCCTGTTTTTTCCATGTTTTTGACCCCTTTCAGAGGAGATTTTGAAACAGAGTCCAAACGGAAGAAAATCCCCGAAAAGTTTTTTTCTGGAACGGAAGAAGATCAGGAAGCTTGGGAGCCAAGGCAGGGGAGCCTCAGGGGCCCCACAAGCCCCCACCCCACGGCCAGGGGGGAGACCGCACCATCCAGGCTTGTGGGCCCCCTGGACGCCCTTTTCCCTAGGTCTTTCGCCTATATATTCCCATAAATTACAGAAACAATCAAGAGCTCATCGAAAGTACTTTTCCACCGCCGCAAGCATCTGTCTCCGCAAGATCCCATCTGGGGCACGTTCTGGTGCCCTGCCGGAGGGAGGATTCGGACACGGAGGGCTTCTTCATCAACACCATGACTTCTCCGATGATGCGTGAGTAGTTCACCATAGACCTATGGGTCCATAGCTAGTAACTAGATGGCTTCTTCTCTCTCTTGGATCTTCAATACAAAGTTCTCCATGATCTTCATGGAGATCTATCCGATGTAATCTTCTTTTGCGGTGCGTTTGTCGAGATCCGATGAATTGTGGATTTATGATCAGATTATCTATGAATCTTATTTGAGTTTCTTCTGATCTCTCTTATGCATGATTTCATATCCTTGTAATTCTCTTCGAGTTGTGGGTTTTGTCTGGCCAACTAGATCTATGATTCTTGCAATGGGAGAAGTGCTTGGTTTTGGGTTCATACCATGCGATGACCTCACCCAGTGACAGATTGGGTAGCGAGGCACGCATCGTGTTGTTGCCTTCAAGGGAAAAAAGATGGGGTTTTCATCATTGGTTTGAGATTATCCCTCTACATCTTGTCATCTTGCTTAAAGCGTTACTCTGTTCGTCATGAACTCAATACACTAGATGCATGCTGGATAGCAGTCGATGTGTGGAGTAATAGTAGTAGATGCAGAAAGTATCGGTCTACTTGTCTCGGACGTGATGCCTATATGTATGATCATGGCCTTAGATATCGTCATGACTTTGCGCGGTTCTATCAATTGCTCAGCCGTAATTTGTTCACCCACCATAACACTTGCTATTTTGAGAGAAGCCTCTAGTGAACACTATGGCCCCCAGGGTATACTCCACACCATATTTTCAACCTTACACTTTTTACTTCGTTGCACTTTCCGCCTTCAGATCTCACTTTGGAAACAACCTTGAAGGGATTGACAACCCCTTTGAACCGTTGGGTGCAAGCTTGTTTGTGTTTGCGCAGGTACTCTGGACTTGACGAGACCCTCCTTCTGGATCGATACCTTGGTTCTCAAACTGAGGGAAATACTTACTGCTCCTGTGCTGCATCACCCTTTCCTCTTCAAGGGAAAAACCAACGCAAGCCCAGCCTCTGTCAACGTGTCAATTTCTGGCGCAGTTGTCTATGGGATAGCAGAAGAATTTCTGGCGCCGTTGCCCGGGAGGAAGATCAAGTCAAGAACTCATCCAAGTAGGTGTCGCAAACTCATCTCTTGCATTTACTTTGTTTGTCAGTTGCCTCTCGTTTTCCTCTCCCCCACTTCATCAATTTTCCTTTTTCGTTCGCCCTTTTTCTCGCGTGCTCTTTGTTTGCTTGTGTGCTTGCTTGCTTGGTGAAGTCACCATGAGCGAAAACACCAAACTTTGTGACTTCTCGAATACTAATAATAATGATTTTATTAATACTCCGATTGCTCCCGCCACTAGTGCGGAGTCATACGAAATCAGTGCTGCTTTGCTGAATCTTGTTATGAAAGAGCAATTCTCTGGCCTTCCTAGTGAAGATGCCGCATCCCATATCAATACCTTCTTTGAGCTTTGCGATATGCAAAATAGAAAAGATGTGGATAATGACGTGATTAAATTCAAGCTTTTTCCTTTCTCGTTGCAAGATCACGCAAAAATTTGGTTTTCTTCTTTTCCCAAAAATAGTATCGATTCTTGGGATAAGTGCAAAGATGCTTATATATCCAAGTATTTTCCGCCGGCTAAGATCATCTCTCTCCGTAATGATATCATGAATTTCAAGCAACTTGATCATGAACATGTTGCACAAGCTTGGGAGATAATGAAATTAATGATTAGAAATTGTCCCGCTCATGGCTTGATTCTTTGGATGATTATTCAAATCTTTTACGCTGGCTTGAATTTCGCTTCTAGAAATATCTTGGACTCTACCTCAGGTGGAACATTCATGGAAATCACGTTAGGGGAAACCATAAAGCTCTTAGACAACATCATGACAAACTACTCTCAATGGCACACTAAAAGGTCACCTACTAGTAAGAAGGTACACGCTATAGAAGAAATTAACTCGTTGAGTGCTAAGATGGATGAGATAATGAATTTGGTTGCGAGTAGAAGTGCTCCTTTGGATCCTAATGATATGCCTTTGTCTTCTTTGATTGAGAGTAGCAACGCTAGCTTGGACGTTAATTTTGTTGGTAAGAATAACTTTGGCAACAACAATGCCTTTAGAGGAAACTATGTTCCTAGGCCTTTTCCTAGTAACACCTCTAGTAACTTTGGCAACTCCTACAACAATACTCATGGAAATTACAATATATTACCCTCTGATCTAGAGAGTAATATCAAAGAGTTCATCAACTCTCAAAAGATTTTCAATGCGTCCATAGAGGAAAAACTACTCAAAATTGACGATTTGGGTAAGAGTGTGGATAGAATTTATTGTGATGTTGATGCTTTGAAAGTTATATGTGCTCCTCCCAAAATCAACATGGATGAAACTTTGAAAGCTATGCGTGTTTCCATGATTAAGAGACAAGAAAGAACCGCCCAAATTTGTGCTAGACATGAATGGCTTAAAAAGGCGTGTTCTTGTGATGAGAATCACGAAGATCTTAAAGTGCTTGGTGTGACTCCCATTTAATCTTTGTTCTCTTGTGTCAAACCTAATTATTATGGGGCTGGATATGAATCCACTTTGGTTGAAAAGTGCCCCAATGGTTCGGAGTCCATCTATCTTGATGCTAAAAGTAAAAGTGGAGTAGAAGACGTTAAAACTTTGAGTAGTAATGAAATTACTACCATGGATTTCAAGGTATTCAATTATTATAGTTTCTCCTTGATTGAATGCATTTCTTTGATGCAATCCATGTTGAACTCTCCACACGATTATAGCCAAAACAAAGCCTTTACCGATCATATCGTCGAAGCTATGATAAAGTCTTTTGAAGAGAAACTTGAATTGGAAGTCTCTATCCCTAGAAAGCTTCATGATGAGTGGGAACCTACCATCAAAATCAAAATAAAAAACTATGAGTGCAATGCTTTGTGTGATTTGGGTGCTAGTGTTTCTGCGATTCCAAAGTCTTTATGTGATGTTCTGGGTTTTAATGAGATTGCAGAGTGTTCTCTTAGTTTGCATCTTGCTGATTCTACGGTCAAGAAACCCATGGGAAGTATCAATGATGTTCTTATTTATTGCAAATAGGAACTATGTACCCGTGGATTTCATTGTGCTTGACATTGATTGCAATCCTACATGCCCCATTATTCTTGGTAGACCTTTCCTAAGGACTACCGGTGCTATCATCGATATGAAGGAAGGGAATATTAGATATCAATTTCCTTTAAGGAAGGGCATGTAACACTTTTCTAGAAAGAAAATAAGATTGCCTTATGAGTCCATGATGAGGGCCACTTATGGTTTGAGCACCAAAGACGACGATACGTGATTCTATCACCTCTATGCCTAGCTAAGGGCGTTAAACAATAGCGCTTGTTGGGAGGCAACCCAATGAATTTATCTTTTTCTTTTTGTTTTCTTGCGTCCACAGTTTCATAATTCTGTTGTGATTGTGTTTTTTGTGTTTCTTTTTTTTGTTTGAGCCAAGCAAAGCCTTTATGACTAGTCTTGGTAATAGTTGTTTGATTGTGCTGGAAAAAGACAGAAATTTTTCGCTCACGAGATGATTTTTAATTTTTATTCAGAAAGATATTTTGAGTTGATTATTTTGCTGCAGATTGATATGCTTTTTTCCCAGGACGTCGTAATTGTTCAGATTTTTTGAGGTACCACAAGTATACGAAGTATACAGATTGCTACAGACTGGTCTGTTTTTGACAGATTCTGTTTTTGTTGAGTTGGTTGCTTGTTTTGATGAAACTATGTTAGTATCGGGGGTACTAGCCATGGAAAAGTGAGAATATAGTAGCCCATCATCAATATAGATGTAATTCAAGTTTGCTACAGTACCAAAAGAAGTGGTAGTTTGTTTTCTTCTACTAATGTTATCACAAGTTTCTGTTTAAGTTTTGTGTTGTGAAGTTTTCTAGTTTTGGGTGATGTTCTCATGGACAAAGAGATAAGGAGTGTAAAGAGATCAAGCTTGGGTATGCCCAAGGCATCCCAAGCCAAATTCAAGGACACCAAAAAGCCTAAGCTTCGTCTTCAATCCATCGATAACATTACTTGGAGCTATATTTTTATTCACCACATGATATGTGTTTTGCTTGGAGCGTCTTGTATCTTAGGAGTCTTTTTTTGTCAGAATCATCCTTTTTCCACACCTTTTTGAGAGAGAGGGAGATGCACTCATCGTGATTGTTGCTAGAATGCTCATAGAGCTTCACTTATATCTTTTCAGCTAGATACTTTTGCTCCATGTGCTTCACTTATATCTTTTAGAGCACGGCGGTGCGTCATTTGGTAGTTGGCTTATGCTATGAAAGTAGTCCCAAATGTGCTAGGTACCCAAAGAGGATGCAAAAACCTCCATCTTCATGTGCATTGAGTGGAAAGATAAGTTTCGATTCCTCTCAATTAGTTTTGAGACGTGGATTCGGTAATATTGAGAGTTATGTTAGTAGGGTGTTGTGAGTCTAGAGATACTTGTGTTGGAGTTAGTGATTCCCGTAGCATGCACGTATGGTGAACCGCTATGTTAGGAAGTCAGAGCATAATTTATCTATTGATTTTCATCCTTTGCGTTGAGGTCGGGATCGCGCGATGGTTTACACCTACCAACCCTTCCCCTCGGAGTATGTGTTTAGCACTTTGTTTTGATTACTAATAAAAACTTCCGCAATAAGTATGTGAGTTCCTCATGACTAATGTGAGCCCATGGTATATATGCACTTTCACCTTCCACCATTTCTAGCCTCTCTAGTGCGCGCAATTCTCGCAGGTGCACAAACCCACCAAATTCCTTCCTCAAAACAACCATCATATCTACCTACTATGGCATTTTCATAGCCATTCCGAGATATATTGCCATGCAACTGCCACCGTTCCGTCTCATGACTTGTGCCGTCACTCTCATATTGCCATTGCATGATCGTAGGATAGCTAGCGAGATGTTTCAACGTCATACGCCATGCTAGATCGTTGCACATCCCGGTACACTGCCGGAGGCATTTCCTATGGAGTCATCATCATTGTGATCTTTGAGCTGTGAGTAAATAAAAGTGTGATGATCATCATTATTAGAGCATTGTACCATCAGAGGAAACAAAACAGGCCAAAGAGCCCAAAAATAAATAAATAAAAGAAAAAAGAAAAGAAAAAAAGAGAGGCCTAAGAGCCCAAATGAAAAAAAGAGAAAAAGAGAGAAGGGACAATGCTACTATCTTTTTCCACACTTGTGCTTCATGTTAGCACCATGTTCTTCATGATTGAGAGCTTCTTGCTTTGTCACTACCATATGCTACTGGGAATCTTCATTTTATAACTTGTCTTGTATATTCCAATGATGGGCTTCCTCAAAATTACCCTAGGTCTTCGTGAGCAAGCAAGTTGGATGCACACCCACAAGTTTTCCTCTTGTGCTTTCACATACTTATAGCTCTAGTGCATCCTTTGTATGGCAATCCCTACTCATTCACATTGATATCTATTAATGGGCATCTCCATAGCCTATTGATACGCTGAGTCAGTGTGACCATCTCCTCCTTTTTGTCTCACAACCACCACCACACTCTATTCCACTTATAGTGCTATATCCATTGCTCGCGCTCATGTATTGCGTGATAGTTATAAAAAGTTTGGGAAAGTAAGAGTGCGAAAACAATTACTTGGCCAATTCCGGGGTTGTGCATGATTTACATTAGTTGTGTGAGGATGATGGAATATAGCCAGACTATAAGATTTTGTAGGGATAAATTTTTTGGCCTTGTTATTTTGAAAGTTCATGATTACTTTGCTAGTTTGCTTGAAGTATTACTATTTTCATGTCAATAGAAAACTATTGTTTTGAATCTTACAAATCTGAACATTCATGTCACGTGAAAGAAGTTGCAAAGGACAACTATGCTAGGTAGCATTCCACATCAAAAATTCATTCTTTATCACTTCCCTACTTGAGGACAAGCAGGAGTTAAGCTTGGGGATGCTTGATACGTCTCCAACGTATCTATAATTTTTGATGGTTTCATGTTGTTATCTTGTCAAACTTTGGATGTATTGCATGCCCTTTATATATTTTTTTGGGACTAACTTATTAACTCACTGCCAAGTGCCAGTTCCTGTTTTTTTCCATTTTTTGACCCCTTTCACAGGAGATTTTAAAACAGAGTCCAAACGGAAGAAAATCCCCCAAAAGTTTTTTTCTCGAACGGAAGAAGATCGGGAAGCTTGGGAGCCAAGGCAGGGGAGCCTTAGGGGCCCCACAAGCCCCCACCCTGCGGCCAGGGTGGAGGCCGCGCCATCCAGGCTTGTGGGCCCCCTGGACGCCCTTTGCCCTAGGTCTTTCGCCTATATATTCCCATAAATTCTATAAAAAATCAAGAGATCATCGAAAGTACTTTTCCGCCGCCGCAAGCTTCTGTCTCCGCAATATCCCATCTGGGGCACGTTCTGGTGCCCCTCCGGAGGGGGATTCAGACACGGAGGGCTTCTTCATCAACACCATGACCTCTCCGATGATGCGTGAGTAATTCACCATAGACCTACGGGTCCATAGCTAGTAACTAGATGGCTTCTTCTCTCTCTTGGATCTTCAATACAAAGTTCTCCATGATCTTCATGGAGATCTATCCGATGTAATCTTCTTTTGCTGTGTGTTTGTCGAGATCCGATGAATTGTGGATTTATGATCAGATTATCTATGAATCTTATTTGAGTTTCTTCTGATCTCTCTTATGCATGATTTCATATCCTTGTAATTCTCTTCGAGTTGTGGGTTTTGTCTGGCCAACTAGATCTATGATTCTTGCAATGGGAGAAGTGCTTGGTTTTGGGTTCATACTGTGCGGTGACCTCACCCAGTGACAGAAGGGGTAGCGAGGCACGCATCGTGTTGTTTCCATCAAGGGTAAAAAGATGGGGTTTTCATCATTGGTTTGAGATTATCCCTCTACGTCATGTCATCTTGCTTAAAGCGTTACTCTGTTCGTCATGAACTCAATACACTAGATGCATGCTGGATAGCGGTCGATGTGTGGAGTAATAGTAGTAGATGCAGAAAGTATCGGTCTACTTGTCTTGGACGTGATGCCTATATGTATGATCATTGCCTTAGATATCGTCATGACTTTGCACGGTTCTATCAATTGCTCGGCAGTAATTTGTTCACCCACCGTAACACTTGCTATGTTGAGAGAAGCCTCTAGTGAACACTATGGCCCCCAGGGTCTACTCCACACCATATTTTCAACCTTACACTTTTTACTTCGTTGCACTTTTCGCCTTCAGATCTCACTTTGCAAATAATCTTGAAGGGATTGACAACCCCTTTGAAGCGTTGGGTGCAAGCTTGTTTGTGTTTGCGCAGGTACTCTGGACTTGAAGAGACCCTCCTTTTGGATTGATACCTTGGTTCTCAAACTGAGGGAAATACTTACTGCTCCTGTGCTGCATCACCCTTTCCTCTTCAAGGGAAAAACCAACGCAACCCCAGCCACTGTCAACGTGTCAATTTCTGGCGCTGTTGTCTGTGGGATAGCAAGACTCTAGTTGACTGGCTCGTTGATTGAAGATGGTTAAGGTTTCCTAACCATAGACAAGTGTTGTTGCTTGATAACGGGATCACATCATGAGGAGAATGATGTGATGGACAAGACCCAAACTATAAACGTAGCATGTGATCGTGTCATTTTGTTGGTATTGTTTTCTGCATGTGAAGTATACATTCCTATGACCATGAGATCATGTAACTCACTGACACCGGAGGAATGCCTTGTGTGTATCAAACGTCGGAACGTAACTGGGTGACTATAAAGGTGCTCTACACGTATCTCCGAAGGTGTCCGTTGAGTTAACATGGATCAAGACTAGGATTTGTCACTCCGTGTGACGGAGAGGTATCTCGGGGCCCACTCGGTAATACAACAAGAAAAACAAGCCTTGCAAGCAATGTGACTAAAGAGTTAGGCACGTGATCTTGTATTAAGGAACGAGTAAAGAGACTTGTCGGTAACGAGATTGAAATAGGTATTGGGATACCGGCGATCGAATCTCGAGCAAGTAACATACAGAAGGACAAAGGGAATGATATACGAGATTAGTTGAATCCTTGACATAGAGGTTCAACCGATAAGATTATCGTAGAATATGTAGGATCCAATATGGGTATCCAAGTCCCGCTATTGTATATTGACCGAAGAGTGTCTCAGGTCATGTCTACATAGTTCTCGAACCCGCATGGTCTGCACACTTAAGGTTCGGTGACGTTTTCGGTATAGTTGAGTTATAGGTGCTGGTGACCGAATGTTGTTCGGAGTCCCGGATGAGATCCTAGATGTCACGAGGAGTTCCGGAATTGTCCAGAGACGAAGATTGATATATAGGAAGTTGGTGTTTGGATTCCGGAAGATTTTCGGGCATTACCGACAATGTACCGGGAGGGACGAATGGGTTCCGGGGGCCCACCTAGTGGGCCCACCACTCCCCAAGGGGGCCACGTGGGCTTGATGGTGGCGCAACAGCCCTTGATGGGCTAACTAGTCAATCAAAGAAAGCCCATTTGGTAAAAAGTGGAAAAACTAAAAGAGGTGGACAACTTGGGGAGGAGTCCAAATCCTAGTAGGATTGGAGGAGGACTCCTCCTCTCCTTGGTTTGGCCGACCCCAAGGGGTTTCCCTTGGTGGGCAAGGCTGCATCGTCCCTCCTGCTATATATTCTAGAGGTTTGAGGGTTTTTTGAAACACAATATTCAGCCACGTGCTGCCCTCTCCTCTAGATTGTAGTTCTTCCTCTATATCAGTTTTCAGCAGTGCTTAGGCGAAGCCCTCCAGGAATAGTTCCACCACCACCAATACCACGTCGTAATGATAGAGAACTCATATTCCTCTTCATCTCTCTTGCTGGATCAACAAGGCGGAGATCGCCATCTAGCTATACGTGTGCTTAACGCGGAGGTGCCGTCCGTTCGGCACTAGATCGGGAAGGATCCTGATGGCATCGCGGGACGGGCTGCTGATACGTCTCAAACGTATCGACTTTTCCAAACACTTTTCCTATTGTTTTGGCCTCATTCTTGCATGATTTGAATGAAACTAACCCGGACTGGCGCTATTTTCAGCAGAGTTGTTTGTTTGGTTTTCTTGTGTGGAGGAAAATGGATATTTAGATGTCTCGGAAAATTCCCATAAAAATAGAGATAATCCACGGACCAGGAGGAACCATGGGCTATAAGATGGGACAGAGGGGAGCCACACGCCCCCCAGGCGACCTGCTGGTGCGGCCTGCCCCCTGGCCGCGCCGGGAGGCCGCCTGGGTGGGGCCCACCCCCTCTGGTGCTCTACTTTGGCTCCTATTTTTACCCGTGACGAGGAAATTCCAGAATCGAAGTCGTTTTGCAAGTCCTCGACACGGAGCCGCCGCCACCCTCGGTTCTTCTTCGGGCGAGGTAATCTGGAGGCTGTTTTGGCCTCCGGAGAGGGGAAATCATCGCCATCATCATCACCATCACCACTCCATCATCCTTCCATGGGTTCTCCCATCATGTGTGAGTAATTCCCTGCTATAGGTGAAGGGGATGGGAGAGATTGGATGAGTTAGATCATGTAATAGTTCGTCGGATTGTTGGGGGCATGTTGCCTATAATCTACTATGGTGTTTATCATCTTTGCTACTACTTGTTACTCTTAATGCTTGTCACTTTGCGCCCGAGTGCCATGATTTCAGATGTGAATACCTCATGTTTTCATGAATATATTTGTGTTCTAGATCCTATCTATGAGTAGTATGCACCTATTATAGTCCGGAACCGGCGATCTCAATGGTGACAGCTTGGGACACCAAAGGGGATAGACTATAGTTTGAGGATCCCATGTATCCATTCATTGTTAATGCTTTGTTTCGGTGCTCTTTGACACGAGCACCTTAATCTCCATAAGTTCCTTTTGGCCCCGTTGATAGCAGGATGGTAGGACAAAAGATGTTGTGCAAGTTCTTATTGCAAGCACGCACGACTACCTCGAGATACGTGCCTAATGTTTGATATACGCCTAGCTGATCGTTACTTTACTATGTGCCTTGCCCCAAGTGAAATACATGATATCTCTCATCCATGACCAACCATCCATCTCATTAGCCTACAGTGTTTTAATCCTGCTAGCTACAAGTTACTTTACTTTTGCCGTTTTACTTTTGTTGCTTTGCCACTATTATTTCCGTTGTCACTATCACTTCCATATCACCGTTGCTACTAATATTTCATTGCCAAGCAAGTATGTTTCAGGTGCGGTTGAATTGACAACTCAACTGTTAAATCTTATAAATATTCCTTGGCTCCCCTTGTGTCGAATCAATAAATTGGGTTAACTTACCCGCAAAAACAGTTGCGATCCCCTACACTTGTGGGTATAGAAATGAATGCCCTTCCTAGGTAAGTCTTTCAAAACTAAAGAAGAAGAGCATTACAATAAATTTTGTGAATGGATGAAACCTCTTTTTCTTCAAATTCATTTGAACGATGCTATTATGTTGCCTCCGTACTCGAGGTATATGAAAGATATTGTTACTAATAAAAGGAAAGTTCCTAATGATGCAATATCTACTATACTTGCTAATTACCCTTTCAATGGTAAGATTCCACAGAAGCTTGGTGATCCAGGTATTCCCACCATTCCTTGCTCCATAAAAAATAATTATGTCAGAACGACTTTATGTGATCTTGGTACAAGAGTGAGTGTTATGCCTTTCTTTCTTTATAGAAGGCTTTGTCTAGATAAACTAATCCCTACAAATATCTCTATTCATATGGCTGATAAGTCAACAGCCATTCCTGTAGGTATTTGTGAGGATATTCCTGTTGAAGTTGATAATTGCTTGATCCTTATTGACATTGTTGTGCTTGACATGCCCGAGGATGGGAGCATGTCTATTATTCTTGGTAGACCTTTTCTGTGGGGAGCCCGACTTACGAGTCAAGATCTCCGAATGAACGTGCTCAGTGATCCCGGAGATCAATGCTCACCGAACACACAGATACTGAATATTAAGAGTCTTACATCCAATACCGAATTATTACATCATGTGACCGAATGGTCAAGTCCACAAGGTAGGGCCTATAAGTCCAATCACACGGATACAACTAGTAGCGGAAATCTTAGGGCTAAGCGGATGCCCATGCCATCAGCCTAAACCAACATGCATTCTGACTGGGAAGCGTCCTAGTTTGCAGGGGCGTCACAGAAGACGTACTCTTCTCCAAACTCCGGTCCTTCCATGTCTGGTCAATAATATAACGAGTGGCATGCCAATGAGTACTTTTGAATGTACTCGCAAATAGCCCATGATATGAACAATGCAAGTGAAGGATAACAATAATATGCATCTTTGGTGGATAACATATTGGTTGTAAATAAACATGATCATGGGTATGCATCATAAGTTAAATGTTATTTGAAGGACAGGTTACAGATACCAATATATCTATCGAGGGCTAAACACTCTAGGTTCACCCTATATGCCAAGTCACCAAACTTAGTCATATCAACTCTATCATATTACTCCATTTACCACACACTCACACACACTTGGTTTATGCGGAAACGACTGGACGTAGTTCAAGCAGCACCACCCAACTGTCCTTGACCATGGACACGGCTATTCGAATAGTTTTACACTTTGGAGAGGTAGTACGCTGGACCCACGAGATCCAAGAAACTTCCGTGTCATCCACGACTCGCGGTATATAACATACCCGAGGTAAGTACCTGATCAATGCATTTCCCCTAACGATACTAGACAAAGAGGTCCACTCGATTGGTACCCAGCCCACATGTTGTACGTCTTACGAGCACCGACTCTGGACATTATCAACCATGCGGGGACCAACGGTGTGCCTGGAACACGTAAAAATGGCATAGTCGCCCTACCTGGCATGACCCCATCACGAGAGTGACCACACATCACTCCTGCCACTAGTAATGTGGCTCTTTGCTAGCACCGACCAGAGTAATCAACACAGCCCCATCCCATAAAGGGGTAAAGTGGTCGTACATGTAAGGTTGGGACGATCGATACATCATAAATCTAATCCCATTTCGGAAAACCATATTCACTCAAAATACCCAGTCCAGCACTTCTCATCACCCTCGGGCATTAGTGGCACCCAACGGGGTTTTCATAAACCTTTGATTTATACCAACAAAATGATCATGCTACTGCTATTCTAGCTTTACTTGTCAACATGACATTAGCGTGATCCTCATAGGTGGTAGGATCATGCTAAAAATCTAAGTGCTCCGGAGGAGCCTTCGGTAACATCACTTCAATGATTTACGGGTACTTATGATCATATGCAACGGAAATATTTGCTACTCTAGCATGCAATATATCATATGCTCACTCATGGTCAAAGGGTTGCTTGCCTTGGTCAGCTAGGTATCCGAGGTCTTCGAGGTCTTCCGCTCTGACTCCTTCGTCACACGGGTTTTCTATCGTCGTATAAAGATAAAAATAATAAGTAGCTAACTCCAAAACAGATCACAAAGTCACTTTAAAAATGTTGGTTATTTCTGATAAATCCAGGTTGTTATTCTAAAAATATTTTCTTCTGGTTTTAATGAAAGAATATTTTTAAAATCAACTTAGCAGAAGCAAAACTATTCCAATTTAATCCTTTTTATTATTGTAAAACAGAACAGTTGCTGCAAAATTTCAACCAATGGTTTTGTTAAATACTACACATTTTTAGAAGAATAATAGTGGGAAAATTATATTTTTACAGTGGTTAAATCTTTTTATAAAAATCATTTAAACTCAGGTTTTAAATAAAAAGAAAAAGGCTACAAAGCCTGGCGTGGGACTGGGCCGGCCCAATGGCCACACAACCAGCCTGCCCAGGCACGCGCTGATAACCCACAAGTATAGGGGATCGCAACAGTTTTCGAGGGTAGAGTATTCAACCCAAATTTGTTGATTCGACAAGAGGGGAAGCCAAAGAATATTCTCGAGTATTAGCAGTTGAGGTGTCAATTCAACCACACCTGAAAGACTTAGTATCTGCAGCAAAGTATCAGTAGCAAAGTAGTGTGATAGCAACAGTAGCAATGGTAAGAGTAGCATCAGTGACAACAGTAGAGGTAACAGTAGCAGCAGTGACAGCAGTAGCGGTAACAGTAGCAGCAGCGACAGCAGTAGAAGCAAAGTAACGTAGCAAGGACCAGTAGGAAAAACTCGTAGGCATTGGATCGATGACGGATAATTATGCTGGATGACATTCATCATGTAACAGTTATAACATGGGGAGATATGTAACTAGAGCCAGTTCGTTAATGTAATGTAGGCATGTATTCCGTATGTAGTCAAACGTGCTTAGGGAAAAGAACTTGTATGCCATCTATTGTCCATCCCTCCCGTGGCAGCGGGGTCCTAATGGAAACTACGGGATATTAAGGTTCTCCTTTTAATAGAGAACCGGAACAACGCATTAGCACTTGGTGAATACATGAACTCCTCATACTATGGTCATCTCCGGTAGTGGTTCCGGCTATTGTCACTCCGGGGTTGCCGGGTCATCACACATAGTAGGTGACTACAACTTGCAAGATAGGATCAAGAACACACATATATTGACGAGAACATAATATGTTCAGATCTGAAATCATGGCACTCGGGGCCTAGTGACAAGCATTAAGCATGGCAAAGTAGCAGCAACATCAATCTCAGAACATAGTGGATACTAGGGATCCATCCCCATCAATACTAACTCGATTACATGATAGATCTCATCCAACCCATCACCGTCCAGCAAGCCTACTATGAGATTACTCACGAATGATGATGACGATGGCGACGATCTCCCCTCTCCGGAGCCCAGAACGGACTCCAGATCTGCCCTCCAGAGGAAGAACAGGTGGTGGCGGCACCTCCGTATTGTAAAACGCGATGAACTCTTCTCCTTGATTTTTTTCCGCATGAAAGGGACTAAATAGAGCTGGAGTTGGAGGCGGTGGAGCCCTAAGGGCCCCACAAGCCTGCTAGGCGCGGCCAGGGGGGCACCTCCTGGGCTTGTGGGCTCCTCGCTCCATGCCTCCGGTTGATTCTTGCGCCAGTATTTTTTATATATTCCACGAAAAATCCTCATAAATTTCCAAGTCATTCCGAGAACTTTTATTTCTGCGCAAAAACAACACCATGGCAATTCTGCTGAAAACAGCGTTAGTCCGGGTTAGTTCCATTCAAATCATGCAAATTAGAGTCCAAAACAAGGGCAAAAGAGTTTGGAAAATTAGATACGATGGAGACGTATCAACTCCCCCAAGCTTAAAGCCTTGCTTGTCCTCAAGCAATTTAGTTGAGAAACTGAAAGAGACAAAAGAAAAACTTTTATGAACTCTGTTTGATCTTGTTGTTGTAATTATGCCTAACTCATATTCAGATTTTCAGCAAGATCATAAGCTAAGCACATAAGCAATGACATTTAGGTCTCATGGCAAATTCATATCAAAGGCATAATCAACTAGCGAGCAATAATAACAAGTTTCAAACATCAACACTTCAATCAAAACAATCATGAAGCAATATGAATAGATGGTATCTCGCTAACTCTTCCTAAGACCGCAAAACATAAGTGCAGAGCACCTTCAAAGACCAAGGGTTGAATGGTCATTGTAATTCATGGCAAAGAAGATCCAGTCACAGTCATACTCAATATCAATTAAAAGCAAAGCATAGAAATGACGGAGGTGCTCTCTATATGGTGGTTTTTGAAAGAAGAGGATGACTCAACAGAAACATAAATAGATAGGCCCTTCGTCGAGGGAAGCATTGATTTGCACAGGTGCCAGAGCTCAAGCTTTAAAGACAGAGATAAATAATTTTGGGTGGCATGCTTTCATTGTCAACGCGATGACCAAGAGTTTTCACCATCTTCCATGCTACACATACTATACGCGGTTCCCAAACATAAAAGTAAAGTTGTGACTCCCCCACCACCGATCAATCACACTCCACGACTAGCCGAATACTCGGGAACCATCCATACCAACAACAATCCAGGGGGAGTTTTGTTTGCAATTATCTTTTCGATTTGAGCATGGAACTGGGCATTCCAATTACCGACCCTGAAAGTGCATGCTATACCCCTAATCGACTTTTGGTGTTAATGACAACACATACAAAGGAAACTAATCCTATTTGTTGAGTGTATCTCAGGATGGCAAGTACTTTAGTAGATTGAGAATTATGTGTCAAAGGTGGTCTGAGAAGATCGGGATTTATATTTCGAGAAAGCTCGGGATTAAGAAAAAATGATGTAGACTATTCTTTTGAGTTTACTAATATTGAGTATAGGTATTCCGCACTATTAAGACGGGATCACAGGTTTTGCGATGAACTTGCTCATACCACATCTTCACTGTCATACCCAATACCACATATTCTCCACTCTGTTCCTATCTCAAAACAGGTCTATTGCCTCGGACTTCCGGCTCCCTCCGTACGTCCAAGGGTCGGACGACCGGCAGGCTCCGGAAATCCGGAGCCCTCCACCAGAAGTATTTGAGTCATATAACTCGGATTTCCGGCTCCCTCCGGACATCCAAGGGCCGGACGTCCGACCAGCCTCAGAAATCCGGAGCCCTGCACCAGAAGAACATGAGCACTATAACTCGGATTTCCGGCTCCCTCCGGAGGTCCGAGGGCCGGACGTCCGCCCCCCTTTGGATATCTGGAACCTCCCACCAGAAGAAGTTGAGTCGAATAACTCGGATTTCCGGTCCTCTCCGGACGTCCCGTCGCTGTTCAATTCACAGTATTTTCAGTCATATCTACAGGCCTCGGACGACTGACCCCTGTCGGACGTCCGACCCCTCACGGACGCCCGGACTTCCGAAAACTGTCGGACGTCCGGACCCTGTGTGACTTAAAGTGTCCCCAATGGCTGTTTTTCACTCCCCACTACATATACTCTTCTCCCACCTCGTGAGAGGGTGTTCAACACATCTAGAATACATCCAAGAACACCTTTCTTCTCACTCACTCTTGTCTACACCAAATCCTAGATCCCAAGAGCATTTGTGAGTCCCTTTGAGTGTTGTTCCAATCAAAAGATAGATCGTCTCCCTCTCCTCCTTCCCACCAAAGTGATTTGTGATTTGAGCAAGTTTTGAGCAATCCCCGTGATCTTGTTACTCTTGGAGGTTGGAGACTCCTAGGCGGTAGGAGTCTTCGGAGAGGAATCAAACCGTTGTGATTTCCCCCGGAAAGTTTGTGAAGGTTTGGAAGCCACCTCAAGGCTTACCACTAGTGGTTGAGAAACGCCTTCGTGGAGTTATCTCAAAGGGAGAATAGGGTGAGCCTTCGTGGCGTTGGTGTGCCTTCGTGGTAACATCCGCCCCTCTAACGGTGACGTAGCTTCCCTCCAAGGAAGTGAACATCGGGATACATCCTTGTTTCTCTTGAAGTTTCGGTTATTCCTAACCCTAACTCTCTACTTGTGTTAATCCTTATTACGCACTTGTACTTGATTATTGTTTACCGCTTGTCTTACTTCACTCTAAATAGCTTACTCTTTGTCATAGCAATTATTAGGCCTACACTCATATTCCGCACTTTTGCCTAAAATTGCTAAGTAATTATTAAAATTTGTTATTGTACCTATTCACCCCCCCTCTAGGTCCATCTCGATCCTTTTCAATTGGTATCAGAGCCTCGTGCTCTATTCTTGTGGCTTAACCGCCCTAGAGCGAGATGGATGAGGTTCCAGCTACGTTAGCTCCAGTGCAGAGGGACGGGACTTCCACGGAAGTCAAGTCTTTCACCTCTGAGGACCTGGAACGGGCCCTTGCCAAGCAAAAAGAGGAGCATGATGCTTCTCTTGAGGCCATGGTCCAAATGAGACTAGCATCACTAACCACGGTGACAACCACGTCCTCGAGGGCCTCAGGGCCACATGTGCATGGTACTTCATTTGGCCAACAACCTCCGGAAAGGAACCAAACCAGTGTTCCATGGATTTATGCTAGATCTCAAATTGAGAAACCTAAGTACAATCCTGGAGGAAAACCTCCCTTGCTTGATGACAATGCCGATTTTGCTTTGTGGAGAGTTGGTATGCAGGATCATCTTAGGTATGCCAATGATGAGATGTTGGACATCCTTGAGCATGGGTACAATCCTGCAGATCCAAGGTGCCTCACTCCCAGAGAAACTTATGACAAGCATCTCAATGACACTGCGATCATGTGCATCAGAAAAGGAATGAATGACAAGCAACGGATACCTTACATTCACATCGCAAGTGCCAAGGAACTGTGGGATAGCATTATAAGGACCAAGACCGGTACCTCCACTCTTTGGCTTTCTCAATATGAAATTGCCAAGGGGCAATTACAGAATTTCTGTATGGAAAAGGGTGAATCTCCCAAGCAACTACTAGAACGGATCATGACTCTCGCCGCACACATTGAGTCATGTGACTGTCACAAGACGCAAGATGGTTTCAATCTGACCAAGAGATTTCTTGTGGACAAGTTACTTCACGCTCTTGCTCCATATCACCATCAGATGGTATGGGACATGAGGCAGCACCATGGGTTCAAAGAAATGACTCCAGATGACATCATATCCACTTTCCAATTATTTGAAGAGTCCAAGGCAAATGCAACAAAGCACCTTGCCATGCATGGCACTTCAACATCAAAGATCAATCTTGCTTTGAAAGCCAGGCATGAATGTGACGAAGAAGAAAGTGAAGAAGAAGAAGGTGATGATGACTGCGAAGATGGTGATGATGTTGACTCTGATGAAAGCCCATCTTATGAGGACATTGCTCTCTTTGTAAAGAAGTTCAGTGCAGGAAAGTTCAAGGGAAGATTCCCAAAGAAGAAGGTAAGGAAATGCTATAACTGTGAGGAAACCAACCACTTCTCCAATGACTGTCCTTATGAGAAGAGAGAAGACAAACCAAGGTTTCCAAAGACCTTTGTAAAGAAGAAGTTGCCAAACCCTATGAACTCCAAGCTCAAGAGGACAGATGGAAGAGCAATGGTTGCACAAGAAGAATCAGATTCAGAAGATGTTGGTGGAGTTACCGGAGTAGCTCAGGATACACAAAACACCTTGAGGTTAGTCAACAAAAGTGGTGATGTTGTTCACTACAACTATATAAAGGACTACAAGGGCAACACTCACAAGTGTTTGATGGCAAAGATTGCCATGGGAGATGAGGAAGACCAAAGCTCCCATGATAAGGTTAAGGTAACTCCACGATTAAACTCTTTCAGTCTAGCTTCTACTCCATCTGATGAGTATCTTGATGCGGAAGATCACTACGAGGAGAATGACTTAGATCATCCCATGTTTGCTAAAATAAACAAATTTATGTGCTCTCTTAAAGGAAAGAAGCTCACTATGTTTCGCATACTTATGGAAATGGTGAGTAAGAACACCAATACCATCAAGGAACTCGAAACCCTCGTCACTGAGGAGAAGGAAAGAAATGAAATCCTTGAGCAGAAAGTCCTGTATGAGGAAGCACAAATTGATGCATTATGCTCAAAAGTAGGTGAAAACCTTGATAAACATTCTAATGATCTTGCCTCCTTGAAAAAGGTTGAATCTGTGTGCAAAGAATTACTAAATGATAAAAACCGACGTGTGAACTCTCAGGCTTCCCTTTCTAAGGACTGTGAGCGTCTATCCTTGTCTCTCAAAGACAAGGAAGAGAAACTCACTGTTCTTACAAAGAGCTTTGAGGCACTTAAGGTTACTTATCTTGACACTTTAGCTAAGGACTACTCCTCACCTATCATTAATGTTGATACCTGCACTACTAACTCTAGTAGTGAACTGACATCTATCCTTGAGGAAAACTGTTCGCTGAAGGCACAGTTAGACAGAGGTCTCATGACATGTGCACAAGGACAAAAGACTCTCAATGAGATCTTAAGTCGACACAACGGAGGCTTCGCCAAGGAAGGGCTTGGGTTCAACCCAAGCACCGCCAAGAAAAGTGCATCTCCTCTCAAGTGTACCACTCCGCTTAAATAAATATTTGTACGAGAGGGACACAAGGAGAAAGGTAAGGTTGTGAGTGGATCGGCCACTAGGGGTTCGCCTACTCACAACAAGACAACCGAATTCATGCCTCCATCCTATGTACTACGCAAATCAAAGGAAGGAGAGGTTTATGCTAAATTCGTTGGTCCCCGTAATGCATTCCGATTCTATGCTATTTGGGTCCCTAAGACTCTTGTAACTAATGTGAAAGGCCCCATGACAAAATGGGTACCTCAAATCAAGTCTTAATTCGTTACAGGCTGTTTTCTCCGGAGGAGCCAAATGGGTGATCGACAGTGGATGCACCAATCATATGACCGGAGATAGTAACTTGCTCTATGACTTCATGCAAGCCATTCGACCATACATGAGCATTGTATTTGGTGGAGGGTCGAAAAGGCAGGTAATTGGGTTGGGCAAGGTGGCAATCACTAATGACATGTCTATTGCAAATGTCATGCTTGTCCAATCTCTTCAATATCATTTACTTTCAGTTCGCCAATTGGCTTCCATCGGTTATGACACATTATTTGGACTAACGGATGTGAAAGTATTTAAGAGAGACACTCTCGAAGTGGCCTTTGTTGGAGAGTTGGATGGCAACCTTTACACGGTTGATTTCTCGAAAGAGAGCACCTTCCATATAACTTGTCTAATGACCAAGGCCGACATGGGATGGCTGTGGCATCGCCGGCTCGCCCATGTTGGCATGAAAAATCTTCAAAATCTCTTAAACGGCAATCACATCCTTGGACTAACAAATGTATCTTTTAAGAAAGATCGTGTGTGCAGTGCATCCATAGCTGGGAAACAACATCAATCAAAACATCCACCCAAGAATATTGTATCCACTTCGAGGCCGTTAGAGCTCCTTCATGTGGATCTGTTTGGGCCTCCTTCATGGGCAAGTCTTGGAGGCAAAAAGTATGACCTAGTCATTGTTGATGATTACTCAAGATATACATGGGTGTTCTTTCTCAAGTACAAGGAATAGACAAAGATCACCTTCATTGATTTTGCCAAACAAGTCCAGCGGAAGTTTGACAAGGACATCAAGGCAGTAAGAAGTGATAATGGCTCTGAGTTCAAGAACTACACCCTAGAAGAATTTCTTAGTGATGAGGGAATTGAACATCAGTACTCCGCACCTTACACCCCTCAGCAAAATGGTGTGGCAGAGAGGAAGAACCGGACAGTTGTGTAAATGGCAAGGTCCATGTTAGACGAATACAAGTCACCACATAGTTTTTGGGCTGAGGCCGTCAACACAGCATGTCATGCATCAAACCGGCTCTTCCTTTGATCAATATTGGAGAAGACTCCATATGAGCTCCTAACTGGGAACAAGCCCAATGTTAAGTACTTTCGTGTGTTTGGATGCAAGTGTTTCATCCTCAACAAACGGGAACGGTTAGGAAATTTTCAATCCAAAACAACTGAAGGGATTTTTGTTGGCTATGGGTCAAACTCTCACGCCTACAGAGTCTACAACAAATCCACTGGATGTGTTATAGAAACCTGTGACGTGACGTTTGATGAATTTAACCGCTCCCATGGGGAGCAAGTTGATCTAAATGATGCAGGTGAAGAAGACTCCCCACAAAATATCTTAAACATGGGTGTAGGTGCACTTCTTCCCATGGAACAAAGACCCCATGATGATGATGAAGATGATGAGAGTATTTCTCATCCTCAAGAAAGTTCACTGCCCGTACCTCCACAAGATACTAGCACACACATCTTGCCAGTTGTTGAGGATCAAGTGGGAGAACATGTCTCTCACCCTGATCACACTCAAGAACAAGTTGATCTTCAAGAGGTAGACCAAAGTATGGGTATGTTTGATAATGAACCTCAACAGGTGCAACGCGAAGAGGAATATCTTCCTCCACACATAAATGATCCATATGTTGAGGACGTTGATGATGGAAACGAAGTCGAACCTCGTGAAACCTTGACCTCCATCATGCCACGTGTGGCCGGTCGTGTTGATATTGATCAAATCCTCACCGGCGTGTCGGAAGGTAGAGTGACTCGTAAACAATTAACAAACTTTTGTGCTCACTTTTCGTTTGTCTCTAGTACTGTGCCACACAGGGTTCAGGATGCATTGTGTGACAATGACTGGCTCCTTGCTCTGCAAGAGGAGCTAAACAGTTTTACACGCAACGAAGTATGGTCATTGGTAGAACGACCAACTGAGGAACATAATGTCATTGGAACTAAATAGATTTTCAAGAACAAGGAAGATGAGAATGGGACTGTCCTACACAACAAGGCAAGGTTAGTAGCACAGGGGTACTCCCAAGTTGAAGGTTTGGACTTTGGTGAAACTTTCGCCCCTGTTGCTCGTCTTGAGTCCATTCGCATTTTATTGGCCTATGCTACTTTCAATGGTTTTACTTTGCATCAAATGGATGTGAAAAGTGCTTTTCTTAACGGTCCTCTACAAGAAGAGGTATATGTATCACAACCACCTGGGTTTGTTGACCCTCACCACAAAGACCATGTATATAAACTTCACAAGGATCTGTATGGCCTCAAACAAGCACCCCGTGCTTGGTACGATCATCTTAAGAAGTTCCTACTCGATGATGGCTTTGTGGTGGGGGTGATCGATCCCACTCTTTTTACTAAGAGGGAAAATGGTGATTTGATCTTATGCCAAATCTATGTAGATGACATCATTTTTGGTTCTCCTAACATCCATTTATGCAAGAAGTTTGCGGCTTCCATGACCAAGACTTTTGAGATGTCACTCAACACGGACTTGAAGTTCTTTCTTGGGTTTCAAATACAACAATTTCGAGAAGGGATTTTCTTGTCTCAAACTAAGTACCTCAAGGACATTCTTGAAAAATTTGATATGAAAAATGCTAAACCAATGAAGACACCCATGGCCACAGATGTAGTTCTAAATGAAGACACAAACGGTATTCCTTTTGACCCATCTACTTACCGCTCCATGATTGGTTCGCTACTTTATCTTTGCGCATCTAGACCGGACATCATGTTAAGTGTAGGCATATGTGCTAGATGTCAAGCTTCCCCTAGGGAAAGCCATCATACGGCGGTTAAGCATATTCTTAGATACCTTGTTCACACCCCAAAGTTAGGCTTATGGTACCCCAAGGATGCAAAGTTCGATCTTATTGGGTACTCCGATGCGGATTGGGCCAGTGACAAAGTGGGACGGAAATCCACTTCCGGTGCATGTCGGTTTCTTGGACGCTCCTTGGTAAGTTGGTCCTCGAAAAAGCAGAACTGTGTTTCTCTCTCCACGGTCGAGGCCGAATATATTGTAGCCGCAACCTGTGCAACCCAACTGCTATGGATGAGGCAAACACTAAAGGATTATGGTATCACGTATCGACACGTTCCTCTTCTCTGTGATAATGAAAGTGCCATAAAGATCTCCGAGAACCCCATTGATCACCCTCGCACAAAACATATTGATATTAGGTATCATTTCTTGAGAGACCATGTGCAAAAGGGTGACATTGATATTACCCATGTGGGTACCGACATGCAGCTAGCCGACATTTTTACCAAGCCACTTAGCATAGCTAGGTTCTGTCAACTTAGGCGTGAACTTGGTATCTTGGAGCTTGACAACATATCTTGAAACCTTGCACACATACACACACTCACATTATGTTTGTGTCTTGATGTGGGCATGCATTTAGGGGGAGTGAGTCTTAATTTTCTGTTTTAAGCTTACAAAGTACGCATAAATCAATTTCTGTCTCCAAGTAGTATATGTTATGCTTGTAGGCAACTATGTTCTTTTTGTGAGAAACAATGCAAGTCATCATCTAATCATCAAACAAAATCCAGCATCAGCCTCTGCCTCCTCCTCTTTCTCGGACGTCCGACATGTCTCGGACGTCCGGCGGCAAATCAACTTCCGGTCGTCCGACCAGTGTCGGTCGTCCTACGCCACAATCCTCTCCGGACGTCCGACACCCGTTCGTTCCTATGGTTTGACCATGTTCGTTCCTTATTTGGGATTTCCATCCGTGTAGGACATCGTGCACCATGCCCAAGACCAAGCTCCCCGCACGGAAGAACGTTGCTGGCTCATCCTCTCTCGCCCCTCCTAGCACAGGGTCGGACTCGGATGGGCCACGTCGCCCCTTCAAACAGACTGCCCGGCGTTCTCCGGCCTGGCGTTCTCCGTCTCCTGAGCTCCCCTCGTCGTGTGATGGTGATGAGCCCGACTTCGAGGATGAGCTTGCCGCCGAGGAACTTCCTGACCAGCCCGTCGATCGGAGGTCCAAGCCAAAGCCCGGGACTCGCAGGGCATCCTACATGCCACCACCTCCTCCTGCTCAGCTCGTAGGTGAAGCTCGTCGCATCTCACTAGAACCCCCTGCTACTTTAGGTCGTGCAATCACGAACTTCACCACACTTGGCGCGACTTCATACCTCACTTTCCACCGCGACATTGATCCATACGTTGTCGTACATGACTCTACGGACTCACGTTTCCGCACAAACGTCCAGGCGGACATTTTTACCACAGTCGTAGTTCCAAAGGGTTTATCTGTTCATCTCTATATAGATCTTGAGCATATTCGCATGCACCCGGCGAAATACCCGGGTGCCATTGAGCTTATTGAGGCATCGGGGCTTGCCGCCCCGTTTTCCTTTCATCGCGACTTTAATGCTGCTGCCATTCACCAGTTCTATGCCACATGCTACTTTGCTCCAAACCACACTGTCAGCTGGATCACCTCTGACGTTCGCTTCATTGCTTCTTGTGATGCATTTGTTGCCGCACTTGGTTTCCCCAATTCCGGCTTCAAAATACATAGGGATGATCCTAACCATGCGCCTAAGTCCATTGACGCGTGTGGTTATCTTCTCAAACCACTAAGTGAGCTTGATGCGGATGAACACATGAAGGATCTTAATCAGGTATCCATCTGGCGCTCAGCTTACTTCATCATCTTTCAGTGTCTTATCCGCACCCTCTATCCCAAGATGGGTGATAAGGGCTCTTGCAGTGGCTACTGCATTGACATCATGTCTCACTTATACGAGCACCCTAGGAGCAAAATTAATGTGCCTCACTTTCTATGGCATGAGATTCGGCTTGCTAGCTTTCAATACAAGCGAGTCTTTCCTCATGCCCCCTTCATCCATGCTCTTATTAATCATGTTGCTGATTTCTCTGTTGCTGTCACTCACACACATCGCAAGTGGGTCATTTCCGCTCACATGGCGGATACCTATGCTCCCAAGAAAGCCCCATCCTCCACATCCACTCGCCGCACTGCTGCCCGGTCAGCCACCCCCTCATCTAGCTCTGCTCCTCTCGGTCCCATTGCCAAGTTCCTTGGCAAGGCACATTTTGCTATGATGAAGGCCGTCTCTTTCCAGTGTGGTCAAACCCATGATGTGGTTTCTCACTTAGTCTCCTCCAAGAATGCCCTCAAGGCTCGTCTGAGAGCCTCGGGCACTCTTGATGCGAGTGATGATGAGGCTCCTCCTTCTGCTCCTCCTTCTGATTTTGGTTTCCCATCTGGTCCTGAGTGGGCTGATTTCCTTGACGAGGCTGGTGGCAGTGGCTTGCCTGACGATGAGGATGATGCTGATGGTGATGCTGATGAGCTCTGAGCATGGTTGATGTTATTGGTGCCTCCCTTTTTGGTACTTGGTGCCAAAGGGGGGGGGGTAATTTATCGTAGCTTTTAGTCTTTGGAGATTTAATGTAATGGATAAACTCATGTATGGCTATTTATGAATGACTGTGATTGCTATGGATTGCTATGATATCATCATAGGCTATTATGTTTTTGCTCCATTACTTCTATGATGATCTATTGTCTTTCTATATTGTCTTTCTATGATGATTTATTATCCTTACATGTTGATCCATTATATGTTCGATACACTACATTAAATGGGAGCTCTGATATTTTATCATGCACATACTGAGGGGGAGCTCCGTACTAAATATCTCCTAGGCTATAATGTATGTTAAATCTTGTTGAGACCTATGTATATGTTGTCATCAACTACCAAAAAGGGGGAGATTGAAAGTGCATGCTATGCCCCTAATCGACTTTTGGTGTTAATGACAACACATACATAGGAAACTAATCCTATTTGTTGAGTGTATCTCACGATCGCAAGTACGTTAGTAGATTGAGAATTATGTGTCAAAGGTGGTCTCAGAAGATCGGGATTTATATTTCAAGAAGGCTCGGGATTAAGAAAAGATGATGTAGACTATTCTTTTGAGTTTACTGATATTGAGTATAGGGATCCCGCACTATTAAGAGGGGATCACAGCTTTTGCGATGAACTTGCTCATACCACGTCTTCACTGTCATACCCAATACCACATATTCTCCACTCTGTTCCTATCTCAAAACAGGTCTATTGCCTCGGACTTCCGGCTCCCTCCGGACGTCCGAGGGCCGGACGACCGGCAGGCTTCGGAAATACGGAGCCCTCCACCAGAAGTATTTGAGTCATATAACTCGGATTTCCGGCTCCCTCCGGACATCCGAGGGCCGAACGTCCGACTAGCCTCGGAAATCCGGAGCCCTGCACCAGAAGAACATGAGCTCTATAACTCGGATTTCCGGCTCCCTCCGGACGTCCGAGGGCCGGACGTCCGTCCCCCTTCCGAAATCCGGAACCTCCCACCAGAAGAAGTTGAGTCGAATAACTCGGATTTCCGGTCCTCTCCGGACGTCCGGTTGCTGTTCAATTCACAGTATTTTCAGTCATATCTACAGGCCTCGGACGACCGACCCGTGTCGGACGTCCGACCCCTCGCGGACGCCCGGACTTCCGGAAACTGTCGGACGTCCGGACCCTGTGTGACTTAAAGTGTCCCCAACGGCTGTTTTTCACTCCCCACTATATATACTCTTCTCCCACCTCGTGAGAGGGTGTTCAACATAGCTAGAATACATCCAAGAACACCTTTCTTCTCACTCACTCTTGTCTACACCAAATCCTAGATCCCAAGAGCATTTGTGAGTCCCTTTGAGTGTTGTTCCAATCAAAAGATAGATCGTCTCCCTCTCCTCCTTCCCACCAAAGTGATTTGTGATTTGAGCAAGTTTTGAGCAATCCCCGTGATCTTGTTACTCTTGGAGGTTGGAGACTCCTAGGCGGTAGGAGTCTTCGGAGAGGAATCAAACCGTTGTGATTTCCCCCGGAAAGTTTGTGAAGGTTTGGAAGCCACCTCAAGGCTTACCACTAGTGGTTGAGAAACGCCTTCGTGGAGTTATCTCAAAGGGAGAATAGGGTGAGCCTTCGTGGCGTTGGTGTGCCTTCGTGGTAACATCCGCCCCTCTAACGGTGACGTAGCTTCCCTCCAAGGAAGTGAACATCGGGATACATCCTTGTTTCTCTTGAAGTTTCGGTTATTCCTAACCCTAACTCTCTACTTGTGTTAATCCTTATTACGCACTTGTACTTGATTATTGTTTACCGCTTGTCTTACTTCACTCTAAATAGCTTACTCTTTGTCATAGCAATTATTAAAATTTGTTAGTGTACCTATTCACCCCCCCCCCTCTAGGTCCATCTCGATCCTTTTCAGACCCCTTTCTCGTGAGTGATATTGAATAAACACGTATCGAGGATAACACGCCTAGCATGGAAGATACTGATCGCCCCTTGTCATCAGATGAGCGGTTCGGGCACGCAGAATAGATTATTTCTTGAAGGTTTAGAGAGTGGCACATGCAAATTTACTTGGAACAGCAGGTAGATACCGCGTATAGGTAGGTATGGTGGAATCATATGGAACAACCTTGGGTTTATGGAAGTGGATGCACAAGCAGTATTCCCGCTTAATACAAGTGAAGGCAAGCAAAAGAGTGGGAAGCGACCAACTAGAGAGCGACAACAGTTTTCAATATGCATTGAAATTAACCAACATTGAGTGCAAGCATGAGTAGGACATAAATCACCATAAACATGAATATCATAGAGGCTATGTTGATTTTGTTTCAACTACATGCGTGAACATGCGCCAAGTCAAGCCACTTGAATCATTCAAAGGAGGATACCATCCTATCATACTACATCATAATCATCATGAAATTCATGTTGGCATCCAAGACAAACCATTATAAGCTCCTAGCTAATTAAGCATGGCATTAGAAACTATGATCTCTAAGTTGTCATTGCAAACATGTTTCTCTCACAACAAAGCTGACCTAGAAACGATGAGCTAGTCATATTTACAAAAACAAAATAGATAGAGTTCATACCAGATTTTCCAAGCTCAGTCACTTCATCATATATCGTCATTATTGCCTTTCACTTGCACGACCGAATGATGTGAACAATAATAAGAGTGCTCGTGCATTGTACTAAGCTGGAATCTGCAAGCAAACACAAAGGAGAAGACAAAGTAATATGGCTCTTTGACAGATAAACAGATATGCATGCGAGAGCCACTAAACATTGTAACCATGGCCTTCTACCTTGACCCAAAGAAAAAGAAAACTATTTACACGGGAAAGCTCCCAACAAGCAAAAGAAGAACGGGAAAAATCTTTTTGGGTTTTCTCAAACTAGACAAACTCACGAGAAGAAAATGAGAAAAAGAAATAAACTATCATGGATGATACAGTGGCAAAGTGTGAACACCGACTAACAAAGTGAAAGTGTGAGCATGAATATAAAGTCGGTGAGAAACACGTACTCCCCCAAGCTTAGGCTTTTGGCCTAAGTTGGTCTACTCCCAAGGAGGGAAATAACCGTCTCCGGGGTACGCCGGAGTGTACTGAGGGTGCCACTGCTGTGTGAGCTCCTCTAGCTCCCATTGATAAACTGACGTCTGGTACTCGACTGGTAACTCTGGCATGGGCGCCTGTGGTGGTGCTATACCCCAATATGCGTAGATGTCCAAGGGCATAATAATGTACCTGCCTAGATGAATATTGAACAAAGAAGGAGCAGGCAAAGTAATAGTCTCACGAGTGCCATGACAAAATACCAGGTTATAAATCATCCTCTTATTTATATCTTTATCAAGAAAGTCATGGCGAACCATGCTATCATAATCTAGATATCTCTCGGGAAGAAGAATGTCTTCTTCCTCGTGCAGTCTAATAGGTATCTTAAAATGTCTAGCAAGACGGGTAGCATAGATACCTCCATAAACAACGCCTATAGAACAGTTCGTGTTCAACCGTTGAGCTACTATAGCACCCAAGCTATAAGTTTTATCATTATAAAGGGCTTCGCGGAAAACCGCAAGATCCGGAGAGCTAAGGGCCCAAGCTTTCCCACGACCAATCAAACATTTTCCCATGAATAATGAGAAGTACCGAAGCACGGGAAAATGAATGCTAGCAGCTCTAGCGCAAGACACTCCTCTCTCCTCTCCTACAGCAAAAGTATATATGAAAGCCTCCAAGTCCCATTGACGAGGTTCATGAATATCTCCAACATGAGGTAATTTGCAAACATTACAAAAATACTGAAGTGACATGCGCTGGGGGATATCATATAACTTGAACTCAACCATAGGAGCACTCTTCCTTGGATAGAAATTAAATCTTTGCATGAAAATATTAGTGAGGAGGAGGTATTGCAGACAGTTATCCTCAACGAAGGCGGTAAGGCATGCGTTCTCCACCAAGTAGTAAAAGTCCTCATAAAGTCCGGCGGCGCGTAAGAACACGTCGCTTGGCCACTCGCACGCTCGAACTTCTGCAACTCAGGGGACCGGATACTTGGGTTTCTTCTCATTTTCATCATCCTTGGGGTCACGGCTTGAAGAGCCTCTTAGGAACCTCCTCATCTTTTCCTTTTTCTTTCTCTGAAAATTTCTGAAATTTTTAGTGAATCTAAGGAAAAGTGAACAAGGCCCAACGAAACTCGTAGCAACTACTCCTACAAGTGCCTAGAGGCCATATCACGCATCAAAACTACTTGGGACCAACTAAAATTAGCATGCAAAGCTCAAGAATAAGGTCACCAAGGCAGCAAAAATACGCAACGAATAAGGCACTAGAGCAAAAACTAATTGGACCAATGGAGGAGTCACATACCAAGGAACAATTCCCCCAAAATAGTTTGGTGAATGGGGCTTTGCACAAGGAGATCGAAAATTGCAGCAAGAAGAGCAAGAACACGGGTTTGAGCTGTAGAATGAATTTTTCTAGAGGTAGGACAAGGATATGGGAGCTGGAATAAGTGGAGGGGGGATACATGGGCCCCACAAGCCTGGTACGCGCGGCCAGGGGGGTGCCCGCGCCTCCTGGGCTTGTGGCCCATGGGTGCATCCCCCTGACCAGCTCTCCGTCTTAGAATTTTTCAAAAATTATAGAAAAATTCATACTTGATTTTCAGGGCATTCGGAGAACTTTTATTTTCGGGACACATTTCTACGGGATGCAAGAAGCAGAAAACAGGAAAAACTAAAGCTAGATCTATCATTTTTCTTCTAGGCAACCGAAGGTAAAGGTTTGGAACAGAGGGTTGTGACTCTTAGATTCATCCATCATGGTCATCAAAAGAAATCCGTCAATGAGGTTGATCAAGTCTCCTTGACAAACTTTTTTCGAATCGCGTAAAAACGGAGAATTTTCGAATAGTCACTAGGTTACCTCAATGGGGATGTGCATATCCCCAACAAGCAAATCATACTTCATCTTAACAGTAGGTATAGGGCATTCAAAGCTCCCAATAAAAATCGATGAAGTTTTTTCAATAGCATTGAAGCAATGTACTCAGTATTGTTTCTTCGGAAAGTGCACCATATGCTCATTACCATTGACATGGAAAGTGACATTGCCTTTGTTGCAATCTATAATAGCCCCTACGGTGTTTAAAAAGAGTCTTCCAAGGATGACCGTCATGGCATCATCCTCGGGAATATCCAGAATAACAAAGTCTGTTAAGATAGTAACATTAGAAACCACAATAGGCACATCCTCACAAATGGCGATAGGGAAAGCTGTTGATTTGTCGGCCATTTGCAAGGAGATTTCAGTGGGTGTCAACTTATCCAATTCAAGTCTACGATAAAGAGAGAGAGGCATAACACTAACACCAGCTCCAAGGTCGCATAAAGCAGTTCTAACGTAGTTGCCTTTAATGGAGCAAGGTATAGTGGGCACTCCGGGATCACCTAGTTTCTTAGGAGTTCCACCCTTGAAGATGTAATTGGCAAGCATGGTGGAAATCTCAACCTCAGGTATCCTCCTCTTATTAGTCACAATAACCTTCATGTACTTAGCATACGGAGACATTTTGAGCATATCTGTCAAACGCATTTGCAGAAAGACAGGTCTAATCATTTCAACAAATCGCTCAAAATCCTCATCATCCTTTTTCTTGGGTGGTTTGGGAGGATAGGGCATGGGTTTCTGGACCCATGGTTCCCTTTCTTTACCATGCTTCCTAGCAATGAAGTCATTCTTATCGTATCTTCTATTCTTAGGTTGTGGGTTATCAAGATCAACTGGTTCAATCTCCACATCCTTATCATTTCTAGGTTGAGCATCTTCATGAGCATCACTATTGATATTATCACTAGGCTCGTGTTCATCACCAGATTGTGTTTCGGCATCAGAAACAGAGACATCATTTGGATTCTCAGGTGTAACAGAAACAGGGTTGCTAGCGTGCAAATTCCTATCATCTTTCTTTTTGTTTCTAGGATGACTAGGTGCATCAGTGCTAACTCCTTGAGAATCTTGTTCAATTCTCTTAGGATGACCCTCATGATACAAAGGTTCCTAGGTCATTCTACCGCCTCTAGTGATAACTCTAATAGAATTGTCATTCAACTTATTGAGCAAGTCATTCTGAGCCTTAAGTACTTGTTCTACCTGAGTAGTAACCATAGAGGCATGTTTACTCAAGAGCTTAAGATCATTGACATTTCTATCCACACAAGCACTTAAATTACTAAGCATGCGAGCATTCTGCTCCAGTTGTCTGCTAACATAATCATTGAAAATTTGTTGTTTAGCAACAAAGTTATCAAATTCATCCAGGCATAAGCTAGCAGGTTTATCAAAATGAATATCACTCTCATTGAATCTACGAAGAGAATTCACCTCTACTACCTGTGTCGGGTTATCAAGACCATGGATCTCCTCGATAGGTGGTAGATTTTTGACATCTTCAGATTTAATGCCTTTCTCTTTCATAGATTTCTTAGCTTCTTGCATATCTTCAGGACTGAGGAATAGGATACCTCTTTTCTTCGGAGTTGCCTTAGGAGGTGGTTCGGGAATAGTCCAAGCATTCTCATTGCACAAGATATTATTCAATAGGATCTCAACTTGTTCTGTAGTTTGTTCCCTGAAAACACAACCAGCACAACTATCTAGATGGTCCTTAGAAGCATCGGTTAGTCCATTATAGAAGATATCAAGTATTTCATTCTTCTCAAGAGGGTGATCAGGCAAAGCATTCAGTAGCTGGACGAGCCTCCCCCAAGCTTGTGGGAGACTCTCTTCTTCAACTTGCACAAAGTTATATATTTCTTGCAAGGCATCTTGCTTCTTATGGGCAGGAAAATGTTTTTTGGAGAAGTAGTACATCATATCCTGGGGACTACGCACACAACCAGGAGCAAGAGAAGTGAACCAAGTCTTAGCATCATCCTTTAGCGAGAAAGGAAACAGCTTAAGGATATAGTAGTGGCGGATCTTTTCCTCACTCGTGAATAGGGTGGCTATATCGTGCAGCTTAGTAAGATGTGCTACAACTGTTTCAGACTCATAACCATGAAAAGGATCACATGCGACCAGAGTGATTAACTTAGGATCGACAGAGAATTCATAATCCTTATCGGTCACAAAGATAGGCGAAGTGGCAAACTTCGGGTCGTATTTCATCCTAGCGGTCAGAGATTTTTCTTTCCACTAGCGCAGTAAATTCTCAACGTCATAGCTATCCTTACAAGCAAGAAAGTCCTCAGCTCTCTCTCCCTCCATAACATAACCCTCAAGTATATCAGGCAATTCATATCTAGGAGAGCTAGTTCTAACAGGTGAAATAGCAGGTTCTACTTCAATAATCTCAGCAGTTTCAGAAGTATCATCACATCTAGCAGCAACTCTAGCAATTTGTGCATCAAGGAATGCACCTAATGGCAAAGCAGTATCAAAGTAGCAAAGTGGTGTGGTAGCAACAGTTGAAATGGTAACAATAGCAGCAGTGACAACAGTAGCGATAACAATAGCAGCAGTGACAGCAGTAGCTGTAACAGTAGCAGCAGCGACAGGAGTAGCAGCAAAGTAAGGTAGCAAGGACCAGTAGGAAAAACTCGTAGGCATTGGATCGGTGATGGATAATTATGCCGGATGACATTCATCATGTAACAGTTATAACATGGGGAGATATGTAACTAGCTCCAGTTCGTCAATGTAATGTAGGCATGTATTCCGTATGTAGTCATACGTGCTTAGGGAAAAGAACTTGCATGACATCTATTGTCCATCCCTCCCGTGGCAGCGGGGTCCTAATGGAAACTACGGGATATTAAGGTTCTCCTTTTAATAGAGAACCGGAACAACGCATTAGCACTTGGTGAATACATGAACTCCTCATACTATGGTCATCTCCGGGAGTGGTTCCGGCTATTGTCACTCCGGGGTTGCCGGGTCATAACACATAGTAGGTGACTACAACTTGCAAGATAGGATCAATAATACACATATATTAACGAGAACGTAATAGGTTCAGATCTGAAATCATGGCACTCGGGCCCTAGTGACAAGCATTAAGCATGGCAAAGTACTAGCAACATCAATCTCAGAACATAGTGGATACTAGGGATCAATCCCCATCAAAACTAACTCGATTACATGATAGATCTCATCCAACCCATCACCATCCAGCAAGCCTACGATAAGATTACTCACGAACGGTGAAGAGCATCATGGAATTGGCGATGAAGGAAGGTTGGTGATGACGATGGCGACGATCTCCCCTCTCCGGAGCCCAGAACGGACTCCAGATCTGCCCTCCAGAAGAAGAACAGGTGGTGGCGGCGCCTCCGTATCATAAAACGTGATGAACTCTTCTCCTTGATTTTATTCCAGACGAAAGGGACTAAATAGAGCTGGAGTTGGAGGCGGTGGAGCCATGAGGGCCCCACAAGCCTGCTAGGCGCGGCCAGGGGGGCCGCGCCTCCTGGGCCTGTGGGCTCCTCGCTCCACGCTTCCGGTTGATTCTTGCGCCAGTATTTTTTATATATTCCACAAAAAATCCTCGTAAATTTCCAGGTCATTCCGAGAACTTTTATTTCTGCGCAAAAACAACACCATGGCAATTCTGCTAAAAACAGCGTTAGTCCGGGTTAGTTCCATTCAAATCATGCAAATTAGAGTCCAAAACAAGGGCAAAAGAGTTTGGAAAAGTAGATACGATGGAGACGTATCACGTGCGCCATCAGATTTGCTCGAGGAAGAGAGGGGAAAGCTTCCTGAGGTCACGGGGAGTGGTTTGGTGGGCCGAGGAACGCGGGAGCCCACGTGTAGCCGGAGATCGACCGGAGCTCCGAGGCGGAGGGGCGTCGGTCGATCTAGATTATCGGGGCTCTGCTCGCTCAAAGAGGAGGCTAGGGAGGTGATTGCGGTTGCTGCGATGAGGAATGAGGGGTGCTGGAGCGAGGGGAGAGGCTATAAATAGGCCCACGACGGTGAGCCGACTCGGGAGCGCCGGTGATTCACCATGGCATGCATGGGGTGCAGAGAGGAGCTGGGGTCGAAACCATGATCTCAGGACATGGTTTTGGACTGCCAGGACTCACCGCGAGGGGGGGAGAGGAGAGGCGATCTACCGTGGCCACGCATCTCTGGCCAGTTCTGGTGTGCGTGGGCATGCGTCGCACCATCTCTTAGCGCGGGAGAGGAGGGGCCCTGATGGTCGCTTGATGTAGAGGGATGGTCGAGGGAGAGGATGGACACATCGGGGAGGCTAGAACTAGCCGAGAGCGTCGGCCCCACCTCGGTGGCTCTTTGTAGAGCGCCCAGAGCGCAGCTTTGGCATGCCACGGCATGCTGGCGTGCCCTGGGGTGCCTTGGACGTGTCTAGCGTGTCGTGGGCACTTGCTGAGAGATGCCTAGCCGGTGGAGACCCGTGGGAGCTTCGGCTGGTCAAGGGGGACAAGGAAACAGGTGATGTCAGCCTTGAGCTGAAGCTTAGATTGGGGTTTTTGGCATTTCTACTTTGAATCAGAGAGGGGCCAGTTGACTGGGGCTTGGCATTGATGCTAGCCACCTAATCTGAGAGTTTGGGAGAAAGGGTTGGGTTTAGCTAAGGTTAGGAGGGTTTTACCCATCTGTCAGAAGGTGCTCGACAGTGGTTTGGGGTGGTTGCACCCCACCACTGGCTCTGCAACTTAACATGATTGGGTTTGGTGCTAAAACAAGGGGCTTCACCAAGTTTGAGCTCCATTGGACAAATTTAGCTTTGTAAACTTGAAAACATCACCAAATGATCAGATATGTTCCTTCCAAAGAGAGTGTGGGCAAATTAAGTCCCACAAATTCCATTTTTGGCATGGAGCCCTCATTTTAGGTACTAGGAACTGCTGCAAAGTTTCAACTATATTGGACAAACTTTGCTATGTAGAGTTGCTCTAACTTCAATCTGGACAGAAGGGGTTTTGCAACTATTTGGTGCCCTTAATCATCTTGGATCAAGGTGAAATTTCATATGGACACCAAATATGGCTTAGGGAAACCACATGAATTTTCTAGGAATTTATTGAGAATATTTCCTTTGGAAATATATCAAAAGGTCATAACCAACAGAAAGGGTTTTCAATGTTTTACTCAAATAATATAAACAGGGGTTGAAAATCTTATGTATGGAAAATATATGTCCTTCTGATCATCTCCAATTTTTCTCAGATTTTTCTAAGTCGGAAAAGTATTTTTCCATATAGGAATACCATTTGTGGCCTCAGAAATGGTCGTGCAATTAAATTAGAAAAATAATTAATATATGGTTTTGGTGCTCTAAAATGGTGCTAGAACCAGTTCACCAACTTTGGGTAAGAACACTCCTTGCCATCAAGGACTTCTAGTGCAACCCAAAGCATGGTTTTGCTTTAACCAGAAATAATAAAAAGGGTTTTGAAAATAATTAAGTAATGAGAAATGTGGTTTTTAATATCACATGATCAAGAATACAAGCATACAATGGCAATCATGGCACTCACAACATTAGTTTTGAAAAAGTTTGAATAAACTCAGATTTTTGAATTACAGAAAAAGTGGTAGTGAAAATAGGGTGTGACATTTTCTTAACATCGCATGTGCTATTATTGATTGCAATAAAGGAAAAGTGACCTTCAATGTTAATGAGAAGAAGCACACGGTATATTTTCCGAAGAAGATTAATAAAAGGCATGGCCTTAATTCTATTGAGAATATTGAGACCGTGAAGGTTGGAGAGTGGGATTGTCCTCTACATGTGCACCACAAATACAAAACCATTATGGTGGGGACAATATCCATTGAAATAAAGGTACCATGACTGCTTTATAAGAAGTGTAACTTTTTGCCCAATATAACACTTGTTTGGTAGTGAGACTTGATCAACCTTGCTAAAATATATGTTTTGTATGAGTAAAAAGAGAAGCTTGTTATGTTTTCATTTCCTTTATCTTTCATCCTCCTTGCTGTACCAAGGTTTTGAAACTTCTTTTGTTTAACCTTTGTTTCGAGCTTACCGGAAGTTTTGCAGCTTTCAGTATTTCGATTTTTTTCCAAGAGTGAAGTTGTCAGAAAAATTCCAGGAAATTAAAATAAAAATTTCCATCAAGGGGGCACCCTTTGTCCAGGCGGCCAGCTGGCGCGGCCTACCCCCTAGCCGCGCCCACAGGTCGCCTGGGCCCACATGGGCTCCTTTCGAGGTACTTCTTCCTCCATTCTCTCTCTCACACTCCAAAAATTCTGATTTTTCTGCTGCAGCTCGAGTTCTTGCCGTTCTTGGTGGCAAATTCGATCTCTCTCTACAACCCATCATTTGCATTGAGAATTTGAGCATTTGCTCCCTGGTATGTGACTCCTCGACTCCTCCAATTAAAATTTTGATTGGTGGTCTTATTTGTGAGTATTTAGGAGTTCCTGGTGCTGTTCATATGAGCTTGCATGCATGTTTAGCAGTTTATTTGTGAAGTTTTGATGCAAGCTTATGCATAAGGGGAGTGAATTGAATAGTTTGCTCCAACTCATTTTTGCTTAAACCTCCATTTTTTGTGATGAACCAAAAATTTCAGAAATGAGCTTGTTTGGAAAAGCAAAAGGATGGCTTGGGAAGAAGAGGCTCGATCCTACTGATAGACTAACTAGAGCTGCAGCTTCATCCTCTATTGTGAGGACAAGTTACAATGATGATACCGTGCCACTGGAGTTGTTCCATCAGTCGGACACGGCCCGTGCCATGGCATACCTATGTTCAGATTTCCTTATGGCGGCAGGTATTAAGGATGAGTTTGATAACCTCTATGAGTTGCAGCTTTGACACATCTCGTAATACGACGTGTGCAACAATATCCAAAACTCACTTATTATTTTGTCAACTGGTTTAGATATAATGATAAAAATTCAATGATCAAATTCAGATTATATGAGGATGTCTTTACCATGTCTTCGGCAGAATTTTGTGATATTATAGGTGTGCGGAATGTCGGGAAGACGATCAAAATGAACGTTCAGCCTTACGAGCTGAAATCCCTATTCGCTTCCCTTTGCAGTAAGGATCCACGAGAAATTCACCGGGGGAAGATCTCCAACATCTTGTTTCCCCACATCAGGTATTTTGCATATTATATTGCTCGAGGGGTGTTAGCTCGTGACAGCATGAGCAACATTTCGGCTCTGGATCTCGCTATCTTGGCAGCCGCCCTCTTAGGAGATAACACGTATAATATTGGTGCTTTGATTGCTCGTCGCCTCGTCGCTAACAGCGGCAAAGGGACTCACTTTGGTGGCATTTATGCCACGCTTATCCTCGAGCACCTCGGGGCGCACAGTGTGCATGGATGATACACCTTTGTCATTCATAACTTTGGTCTTACCGCTATGAAGAGGCATGAGTTTGTTACTAGGACTTCCGAGTTTAGTAACCTTGTTTATATTATGAGGTTTGGCGAGCTTACTACTCGCGAGATCCGTCTACCTGCACGACTTTTGTTTGATTACACTAGCAGGAACGGGTGGTATTTCACCTCGACTCAGCCGGACGAGTTCGTGATCCAGCAGCAGTTCCACAACCCCATGGAGGAGGTTGTTCCCGAGGAAGAAGAGCCTTCTCCTTGGGAGGCCATCCGGGCATCAGTGTACGCGCCCGAGGTCTCGTACGATTTATGGAGCCACCAGTACCACTCCGGAGCCGGAGGAAACTCCTGGAGCCCGCAGTAGCCGAGCTCAACTTAGGCCAAAAGCCTAAGCTTGGGGGAGTACGTATCCTTCTCCCTTTCCATTGTATCATCTGTAGTATCCTTTGTAAGTATTTTCAGAGTTTTTGCCTGTTCTTCTTTGTTCTTTCTTTGCAAAAACAACAAAAAGATTTCTCTTCTCTTTTGCTTTCGTTTAACCTTTGGAAAACCCCAAAAGATTTATTTTCTCTCTTTAGTTTGCTTTGTTTGCAGAGTTCAGCTCACGTCCATGGTTGTAATTGCACTTGATTATATCTTTTTACGTTCGATCATGCAAGTGACGATGCAATAATGACGAAAATCGACAGAAGGAATGTAACAAGGAAAGCCGGTATGAACTCTATTTGTTTCTACTTTTGTACATATGCCTGTACTTATGATCTAGAGACCAGCTTGTAGCAACATAGTGCTATGATTACAATGCTCTCCTAGTAGTTCATGCTTTCTTTGTGACTAGTATCAAATAGCTGGAGTGCATAATGTGTTATTGAAATGTTTAGCATGCATTGCATTCTTCATGGTTTGGCATATTAGAGTGGTATTACCTTCGGAGAGTTTTCGGATTGACTTGGCACATGCTTACACATGTTTATGACTAGAAGTCTATCAAGCCTTGACGATCTTTTTATTTCAGAATAGTTATATCACTTTCATACCCGATTCAATGTTGCTTTGTCGCTCTGCATGATTATGATCGTTATTGCTCTCTAGTTGGCCGCTTCCCTGTCTTTTGCTAGCCTTCACTTGTACTAAGCGGACTGAAATATGAGTCCACCATACCTACCTATATGCGGTATTTTTGTGCCGTCCCAAGTAAATTTGCATGTGCCGTGTTCTAAATTTTCAAAAAAATATTTTGTTTTGTATGCCCGAATCGCTCATGTAGTGACTAGGGGCTATTAGTATCTTCCATGCTAAGTAGGTTATTCTCAAGATATGTGTTGATTCATTATCATTCACGAGAAAGTGGCTGGTAACCGGGATGCCCAGTTCCATGCTCAGAGTCAAATCAAAATTAATGAAACGAAACTCCCCCAGGATTGTTGTTTGTATAGACGGTACCCGTGGATTCGGCCCACCTTGGAGTGTGATTGATTGGTGGAGGGGGAGTTAAAACTTTATTTTTCTGTTTGGGAACCGCCTATAATGTATTTAGCATGGAAGATATTGAGATCTCTTAGTTGTTACGTTGACAATGAAAGCATGCCACAAAAATGTTTATTTATCTCTGTTTTAAAGATTAAGCTCTCGCACCTCCGCAAATCAATGCTTCCCTCTGCGAAGGGCCTATCTATTTTACTTTTCTGTTGAGTCATACCCTTCTTACAAAAAGCACCAACTATAGAGAGCATAATTGTCATTCTGAGTGTAATGCGCATTGTCCCAAAGCACCACATTGTCTTCTGCGTGATTGTGATATTGCTTCTTCTGAAATATTTATTTCTAGTCTCCTTTAATACTCCGAAGGAGCGTCTGCATTTATGATTTGCTTCACTCATGGGGGCTAGCGAGATACCACTCTAGTATATCCTAGTCATGTGCATTGTGATCTTGTTATGATTTTCAGTTACATATTATTCTTTCTTAGTTGTTTGAAACTCTTCACATGATCGAAGGATTGCTTCATGCATTGTCTTTGTAGCATTAATTCAATACTTGTTGGACTTGTTCGTAGTGCATGCTTATATACATCTGATGAAGCAAAAGAGTTTGTCAAAGTTTTCTTTGCCGCGTTCAGTTTGTTGAACGAAATTGCTTGAGGACAAGCAATATGCTAAGCTTGGGGGAGTTGATATGTCTCAAACGTATCGACTTTTCTAAACACTTTTGCTATTGTTTTGGCCTCATTCTTGCATGATTTGAATGAAACTAACCCGGACTGACGCTGTTTTCAGTAGAGCTATTTGTTTGGTTTTCTTGTGTGCGGGAAAATGGATATTTAGACGTCCCGAAAAATTCCCATAAAAAATAGAGAAAATCCACGCACCGAGAGGAACCATCGGCCATAAGGTGGGCCAGAGGGGAGCCACACGGCCCCCAGGCGACCTGCTGGTGCGTCCTGCCCCCTGGCCGGGCGGGAGGCCACCTGGGTGGGGCCCACCCCCTCTGGTGCACTACTTTGGCTCCTATTTTTACCAGTGATGAGGAAATTCCCGAACATAAGTCGTTTTGCAAGTTCTCGACGCGGACCGCCGCCACCCTCGGTTCTTCTTCGGGAGAGCTAATCTGGAGGCTATTTTGGCCTCCGGAGAGGGAAAATCGTCGCCATCGTCATCACCATCACCACTCCATCATCCTTCCATGGCTCCTCCCATCATGTGTGATTATTTCCCTGTTGTAGGTGAAGGGGATGGGAGAGATTGGATGAGTTAGATCATGTAATAGTTCGTCGGATTGTTGGGGGCATGTTGCCTATCATCTACTATGGTGTTTATCATCTTTTCTACTACTTGTTACTCTTAATGCTTGTCACTTTGGGCCCGAGTGCCATGATTTCAGATCTGAATACATTATTTTCTCATGAATATATTTGTGTTCTAGATCCTATCTATGAGTAGTATGCACCTATTATAGTCCGGAACCGGCGATCTCAATGGTGACAGCTTGGGACACCAAAGGGGATAGACTATAGTTTGAGGATTCCATGTATCCATTGATTGTTAATGCTTTGTTCTGGTGCTCTTTGATAGGAGCACCTTAATCTCCATAATTTCCTTTTGGCCCCATTGATAGCGGGATGGTAAGATAAAAGATGTTGTGCAAGTTCTTATTGCAAGCACGCACGACTACCTTGGGATACATGCCTAATGTTTGGTATACGCCTAGATGATCATTACTTTACTATGTGCCTTGCCCCAAGTGAAATACATGATATCTCTCATCCATAACCAACCATGCATCTCCTTAGCCTACAGTTTTTAATCCTGCTAGTTACAAGTTACTTTACTTTTACCATTTTACTTTTGTTGCTTTGCCACTATTATTTCCGTTGTCACTATCACTTCCATATCACCGTTGCTACTAATATTTCGTTGCCAAACAAGTATCTTTCAGGTGCGGTTGAATTGACAACTCAACTGTTAAAGCTTATGAATATTCTTTGGCTCCCCTTGTGTCGAATCAATAAATTGGGTTTACTTACCCATGAAGACTGTTGCGATCCCCTACACTTGTGGGTTATCAGCTGCGATTTGGATAGCGAAGATGTTCCACTACATCAACCGCGTTGTATACGCTTCCACTTAGCGATCTACAAGGGTATGTAGATTCAATCTTTCCTCCCGTAGATGATCATCACCATTGATAGGTATTGCATGCGCATAGGAATGTTTTTGTTTCCCATGCTACATTCCCCAGCACGATGATGATATTGCCCTTGAGTACATGGTCACGAAGAAAATGATGACGAATATGGATGTGCTTGGACTTCGAGTGTTGTACTGGGTTGTAGGCGATCTTGATGGCACTCTCATTGTCACAGTAGAGGGGCACCATCTTCAAGTTGATGTCATAGTCCTTGAGGGTTTGCTTCATCCAAAGCAGTTGCGCACAGCAAGATCCAACAGCAATGTATTCAGCTTCAGCAGTGGAGTGTGATACGCAGTTCTGCTTCTTTGAGGACCAGCAGACAAAGGAGTGTCCGAGGAAATGACATGTGCCTGACATTGACTTGCGATCCACATGGTCACCAGCTTAATCAGAATCAGAATATCTAACAAGGTGAAGATTTGAGACCTTGGGGTACCATAATCCAAGCGTTGGTGTGTGAGCTAGATATCGAAGAATATGTTTCACAGCCTTATGGTGTGATTCCTTCGGTTTTTCTTGGAAGCATGCACACATACAAACGCTAAGCATAATGTCTGGCCTAGATGCACATAGGTACAATAAAGAGATAACCACGGAGCGGTATACCTGCTAATCGAAATCTATACCATTTTCGTCAGTGGAGAGGTGATTGTTGGTAGGCATAGGAATCTTGACGCCTCTGCGTTCATTCATGTCGAATTTCTTCAGGACATCCTTGAGGTACTTCTCCTCAGAGATGAAGATGCCATTGCGTTGTTGATGAATTTGAAGACCTCGGAAGAATTTCAGCTCCCCCATCGTAGACATTTGATATTCTTCACTCATCATGTAGGCAAATTCCTCACTGTAACATTTGTTAGTACAACCAAAGATAATATCGTCCACATATATTTGGCACACAAATAGTTCATTATCATAGGTCTTTGTGAAAAGAGTATGATTAAGTGGATCGGGTTTGAAGCCTTTCTTCATGAGGAATTCCTTCAATGTATCATACCATGCCCGAGGGGCTTGCTTGAGGCCATAGAGTGCCTTCTTGAGTCTGAAGACTTTATCAGGATGCTTTGGGTCTTCAAAACATGGGGGCTGAGCAACATATACTTCTTCCTTAAGCTTACCATTGACGAATGCACTTTTCACATCCATTTGAGAGAGAGTCATGTTATGATGATTAGCATAAGCAAGCAGTCTGTGAATTGCTTCAAGTCTAGCAACATGTGCAAAAGTTTCATCAAAGTCAATTCCTTCAACCTGTGTAGCCTTGGTCTACAAGTCGTGCCTTTTTCCTGGCTACTTGACCATCCTCATCTTGCTTGTTTTGAAAGATTCAATTTGTGCCGATGATATTGTGCTTTCGAGGGTCAGGTTGCTTGATGAGTTCCATACATCATTTAGCTTGAAGTGAAGAAGTTCATCTTGCGTGGCTTGAATCCACTTAGGTTCCAAGTAGGCTTCAACTACTTTTGAAGGCTTTGTCATAGACACAAAGGAGAAATGCCCATAAAAGTTAGTTAAATGTGAAGCTTTTGATAAAGTGAGGGGACCTCGCGCATAGATGTCATCGATGATTTTGTCAATTTACACTTCATTAGCAATCCTGGGATGCATAGGTTGATGACTTTGAATAGGCTGAGGAATTTGATCTGGAGCATTTTTCTCAGGTGCATCTGCTTGCATTTCATCATTGTTGGGGACTATTTCTTCAGCAAGAGGCGGTTCTTCAATAGGGATGATGTCTTCAGTAGCCTTGTGCTTGATAGCTTCCTCAAGGGTCTGTTTATCTGGCACAGGAGGTAATTGCTATCTTTGCGAGCCATTAGTTTTATCGAACCGCACATCGATAGTTTCAACAACCTTGTTGTGATAGGTGTGCAAGTCCTTTCCATAACCAAGCATGAAACCTTCATGTGCCTTAGGTGCAAACTTTGAGCAGTGGCGAGGTTCTCTAATCCAGCATCTTGCACCGAAGACTTTGATATAACTTACATTGGGTTTGTTGTCAATGAGGAGTTTGTATGAAGTTTTCTTGAGGAATTTGTGAAGATATACCCTGTTGATGATGTGGCAGGCAGTGTTGATTGCTTCAGGCCAAAACCGTCGAGGAGTCTGATATTCTTCAAGCATAGTTCGTGCCATTTCAACCATAGTCACATTCTTTCGCTCAACGACGCCATTCTATTGAGGAGTATAAGGAGCAGGCAATCCATGAGTAATACCAAGTTCATCAAGATAATCATCAAGACCAGTATTCTTGAATTCTGTCCCATTGTCACTCATGGTGTGTTTGATCTTGATGCCGAAGTTCGTGAGGCCCTTGAGGAAAATCGTTTGAAGATTTCCTGCCCTTCAAATATATACAGAATAATATGCACCCAAGTATATCTAGAATAATCATCAACGATGACAAAACCATATAGAGATGATGCATTGGTTAGAGTAGCATAATGAGTAGGTCCAAATAGATCCATGTGAAGTAATTCAAACGAATGAGTAGTAGTCATGACGGTCTTCGATGGGTGTTTGGATCTGGTCATTTTTTCAGATTCACAAGCACCGCAAAGATTTGTGGTTTCTTCAAGTGAAGAATTTGATACCACGGGAGTAGTTGGAGAATTTGTAGCAACAAAATCATTTGAGGATTCAGGTGAAGAATTTGCAGTTTCATGTTCGATGCATTTCAGGCAAGGTGGAATCAATTCTTCCTAAGAGAAACTGGTCTGTTGAGCGAGTAATGAATCATTTTCCATTCTAAGATCATCATAGGACATCCTTAACTTCTTAAGATCAAGCTTCCTTTGAATAAATTCATAGAAATGCTTCCCATGATCAGCCAAGAGTGTGATATGACGCTCTTGAAGACTATCGAAGCTAGACTGAAGACTTTGTGCATCTTCAGTGAGGATTTGAGTTCAATTCATTTCATCACTCAACACGTCATCGCTTTTTTCTAGCAGTTTCTAAAGCTTATCAATAGCACTTTGTTGTTTAGTGGCAATGTTAGCAAGTTTATAGTAACTAGGCTTTTGATATTCATCAGGTTCATAGTCACTACAACCAAAGGAGGATGAGTGGCTTGGTACCTTTGAACCTTCTGCCATGAAGCAATAGGTGGGAGCAAAGTCATCATCAGAGTCATCAAGATTGTTGATGTTGCCATTTTCTTCAGGGTTGAACATGGACTTGCTGACGAACGTAGTAGCTAGTGCAAGACTTGCCACATCAGATTCAAACACCACTTCAGAACCTTCATCATTATCACAATCCTCATATTCTTCTTCAGAATCCATTTCCTTGTCAATCAATGCCCGAACCTTCCTGAAGCTGGTCTTCTTATGCGATGAGGACTTTGAAGATGAAGACTTTGAGGATTTCTTCTTTTTCTTTGAGTCGTCAGAACTTTCATCTTTGTACTTATTCTTCTTTGATTCCTTCACCCAACGAGGACAATCAGCAATGTAGTGACCAGATTTCTTGCACTTGTGACATGTTCGCTTCTTGTAGTCTTCAGATGAAGATTCTGATTTCCTCATATCTCTTCTTGAAGACTTCCGAATTGGCCACACTTGGTGAACTTCTGTAATTTCCACACGAGCAAAACAAGTTCTTGACCAAGTTCTTCAGGGTCACCAAGACTGCAGTCAGACTCTTCTTCTTCAGATGAGGAAATAGTTCTTGCCTTCAGTGCACGAGGTCTTGAGTAGTTTGGTCCATAAAGTTCTCTCTTCTCTTCTTGTTGGAACTCATGAGTATTGAGTCTCTCAAGTATATCAGTAGGATCAAGCATCTTGTAGTCTCTCCTTTCTTGAATCATGAGAACTAAAGTGTCAAATGATGGATAAAGAGATCATAGCAGTTTCTTCACCACTTCATGGTCTGTGATATCTCTAGCTCCCACAGCTTGTAGTTCATTTGAGATGTCAGTGAGGCGATCAACGGTATCTTGGCAGTTTTCATTGTCAAGTCTCTTGAAGCGGTTCAAGAGATTGCAAAGAACATCAATACGAGAGTCACGCTGTGTTGAGATTCCCTCATTGACTTTGGACATCGTGTCCTAGATTTGCTTCACAAAGCCCAAAGCACTCACTCTCCCATACTGACATTTGCTCAGATGGCCACAGATGATATTCTTCGCCTGCGAGTCCAGTTGCTTGAACTTCTTCACATCAACAAGAGAGATTGTTTCGGAAACAGAGGGGCACCTTTTTCCACAATGTACCAGAGGTCGTTGTCAATTGCTTGCAGATGCCTTTGCATCTTGGTCTTCCAGTAGGGGAAGTCCTTTCCTTCGAAGGTTGGACATCCCACAGTAACCTTGATCATATTAATACATGCGGTCGACATAACTAAAACTCCAGGTGGTTAAACCAAAATCACACGGAACAAGGGAGTACCTTGCTCTGATACCAATTGAAAGTGTGTTAAGTCGACTAGAGGGGGTGAATAGGCAATTGTTTGAAATTCATCAGTAAGGAAATTCCTAGTGAGGGAAGTCCTCAGTCGTGAAGTACGTGCAGCGGAAACAGTATAGAACAAAGATGTAAAACAGGCTACAACAATGTCCTGAGAGTGGATAATTCAGTTCGGTTCGCACAGGACACAAGTACAGGATAAGCAGGTGATGAATAACTAGAGTGAAGAATTTGAGGTGATGAAATTGATGAAACTCCTCAGCCAAATTATTCAAACATTAAAGGTGAAAGTCTTCAACATACAATTGATGAAATGAGAGAGATCGAGGAAATAGAACCAGTGGCTCGATGAAGACAGTGGTTGATGACCCAGTTCCAACTGTTGTGATAATTGTACGTCTGGTTTGGAGCGGATAGGTATTGAAACCTAAGGACGCACATTCCCTACCATATTCTCCTTGAGCTAAGGACGCACAGTCTTCGCCCAACACTCGTGGTAAGTCTTCAAGACAAACTTCCAAACCCTCACAAACTCGGTCACCCGGTGATCCACAATTGAGTGTTGGATGCTCTATACCATGACGCCTAACCGTCTGGAGGATGCACAGTCCTCAAAGGTAATAGGCCTTGGTTCCACACAGGAACAAATTCTTCAGTGATGCTCAATGACTTGGGTTTTGGGTTTGGTTTGGGTGTTTGGGGGTATTTCCTCACTTGATAATTTTCACTCGAAGTCTTCAAGGAATTTGGGTTGCTCAAATAGACAAGTGTCAGTTTCTCATGGAGCAGCCAACCCGCTAGTGGTTGTGGGGGTGGCTATTTATAGCCTAGGAGCATCCCGACATGATATTACATAAATGCCCATAATAATGTGACTGTTGGGTGGATAAGGTTTTGGACAGGTGGCGCGCAGTGCGGCAACGGTCGGAACTTTCAACTGTGAAAGTCCCCATGTCTCAAATTCCTCACAGAAGGATTTGGTAGGTGTTGGTTTGAGTTGAGCATCATGAGGAAATTCATTTCATAATATAACCGCGACCCCCTTTAACAGTACGGTGTTCCTATGACTCAAGAAAGAAGAAAATAAAATAGAAAGAGTAAATCATCAAGCTTCAAAGTCTTCAGAGCATTTTCTTCAAGGTACACCGAATTCCTCATCTTCAATTTCTTCATGGGGAATCTTAATTTTGTTGCAATTTCTTCGCGATCAAAATATTCAAGGAATGACCAAAGTCTTCACCAGAAGTCAATTCCTTTGCGATCAAAGTCTTCAAGAAATGACCAAAGTCTTCACCAGAAGTCAATTTCCTCGCGATCAAAGTCTTCAAGAAATGACCAAAGTCTTCACCAGAAGTCAATTTCTTCGCGATCCAAGTATTTAAGAAATGACCAAAGTCGTCACCTGATGACATTCATTTTTAGGGGTTGATATTCGTCGAATAACTCAAACTCCTCAGCGACTTATAGAGCTTGTATACACTCACAAACATATTAGTATCTTAACCTATAAGTCTTCAATCCACCAAAATCGCTAAGGGGCACTAGATGCACTTAGACCTATGTTACTATCCATTGTGAAGATAGTAACTTAGACTAGTAACATATGCATGTTATTACTCTATGTTACTCCCCATTGTGAGTAGTCTCACTCCCTTCATGTGTGGCTGCCACCACTCCATGTCATGAAACTGTCGACGTTGCTCCTCCCATAAAACCAAAGTCACCGCCGCTAGCAGCTCCTGCCTTGGCTGTGAGCTATGATTGTCATGGTCCTCGAAAACATCGTCAGCATCACCAACACTCGTCCCACAACTGGTCTTCGATCACAACTCCACTCTCTGCTAGTTCCAGCGTCATTGACGCCCGGTTCTATCATCTGCGCCATGATACGTCTCAAATGTATCTATAATTTTAGATGCTTTCACGCTGTTATCTTGTCTTCTTTGGTTGTTTTATGTACCTTTTATATCTTTTTTGGGAACGGAGTCCAAATGGAAGAAAAACCCCGAAATGATTTTTTCCCGAACCGAAGAAGATCAGGGGGCCTTTGGGTCAAGCTAGGTGGGCTCCAGGGAGCCCACAAGCCCCCACTCCGCCACCAGGGGGGAGGCGGCGTTGGGTAGGCTTGTGGCCTCCCTGGCCACCCCCTGACCTAGATCTTTTGCCTATAAATTCCAAAATATTCCGCAAAAAATCAGGGGAGCCTCGAAAATACTTTTCCGCCGCCGCAAGCTTCCGTTTCCGCGAGATCTCATCTAGAGACCCTTCCAGGTGCCCTGCCGGAGGGTACTTTGGAGTTGGAGAGCTTCTTCATCATCATCATCGCCCCTCCAATGACTCGTGAGTAGTTCACTTCAGACCTACGGGTCCGTAGTTAGTAACTAGATGGCTTCTTCTCTCTCTTGGATCTTCAATACAAAGTTCTCCATGATCTTCATGGAGATCTATCCGATGTAATCTTCTTTGGCGGTGTGTTTGTCGAGATCCGATGAATTGTGGATTTGTGATCAGATTATCTATGATATATATTTGAGTCTTTGTTGATTTCTTATATGCATGATTTGATATCCTTGTAAGTCTCTTCGAGTCTTGGGTTTTGTTTGGCCAGCTAGATCTATGATTCTTGCAATGGGAGAAGTGCTTGGTTTTGGGTTCTACCATGTGGTGACCTTTCCCAGTGACAGTAGGGGCAGCAAGGCACACATCAAGTAGTTGCCATCAAGGGTAAAAAGATGGGGTTTTTATCATTGGTTTGAGATTATCCCTCTACATCATGTCATCTTGGTTAAGGCGTTACTCTTTTCTTATGGACTTAATACACTAGATGCATGCTGGATAGCGGTCGACGTGTGGAGTAATAGTAGTAGATGCAGAAAGTATCGGTCTACTTGTTTTGGACGTGATGCCTATAGATATAATCATTGCATAGATATTGTCACGACTTTGCGCGGTTCTATCAATTGCTCGATAGTAATTTGTTCACCCACCGTCTACTTTCTTTCATGAGAGAAGCCACTAGTAAACACTACGGCCCCCGGGTCTATTGACATCCATCGTTTACACCTCCGCTTTTACTTTGCTTTGTTACTTTGTTGCTTTCAGTTCTCACTTGGCAAACAATCTATAAGGGATTGACAACCCCTTCATAGCGTTGGGAGCAAGCTTTTGTGTTTGTGCAGGATCTTGTGATACTCCTCCACCGGATTGATACCTTGGTTCTCAAACTGAGGGAAATACTTACCGTCGGTGTGCTACATCACCCTTTCCGCTTCAAGGGAACACCAACGCAAGGCTCCAAGGCCACGGGGGAAATCCTTTGCATACTTGCCTAGGAAGTCCCTTAAGGCGTAGCCGCAACTGAAGGATTCCTGGTGCCGTCGACACACCTGTTTCTGGCGCCATTGGAAGGACTTTTGTGCATGAGCATAGCTGACATCACGCCACCCCACCACAATTTTGGCCCATGTCAATCACAACACACTCGGCTAATGCTTAGGATTTTCGTTTTTCTTTGCTACTCGTCTTCATGTATGTGTTGCGGGGTGGTGGGTGGGTGGGTAGGTGTCATGCCATCGGCTCGGTTATTTTGGGAGACGGTGGGCACGAGGGGCGGAGACGGAGAACCCATGAAGGTCATATGAGATTAGGCTAGCAAATCGTCCCATGCATGAGCCCTTTCTTATTCGATAACTACCCCACGCGGGGAGCATGTGTCCTTCTTTAGACACCATACGCTCAAAAATGAAAGGGAAACCCCTAGAAGAAAGGCTAATAATTTGTGGCGCTTGGACAATGTGATGCGGTGGTCGGTCATCTCGTTAGTAGCAGGATCCACACGCGCAGAGCCGACCAACGAGGAACAGAAAAGTGTCATGCACTTCTTTCGCTCCCTTTGCATCCCTCCTCATCGTGAAACAGTTGTTGTTGCCCCCGGCAAGCCAAGGTCACCGCAGCTCGTATCTCCTGTCTGTATCATGAACCGCAGTCGACATGGTTGTCCTCGAGGAAGAACCCCTGTCATAGTATTTCGACGGCATTCTTGGCACTACCGATGAATGCACACAACTCATCTGTGCTCGCAGCTCGGCCCATTGTTGATTCTAGCCTTTGCACTATTGCGTCATGGCTTTGACTCCTACTCCTCGAAGCATCAGCCTTTCTTGGTTTCAACGTCGGTGATGCCTGGTTTTAGCATCCGCACGACCACACCACAACTTCGACTCATGCCAATCACAATACCCTCAATTACTGATTCCAGCATCGACGATGTCTGGTTCAAGCATTTGTAGTGTTTGTCGTGGATATATTCCTGATAATACTACGGGGATGTGAATGTAGAGTCAATCATAGCTATCGGTCAGTACTATCGTGCAAGTTTGGGCCCACAATGGTGGAGGTAATACCCTACTCATGTATGGTGTTCTTGCTCCCAACTTATGTACAGTGTGCTAGGAGGGGTGCCTTAATGGGCTTGTACAAATTCTATTGATGGTCGCATGCATGACAAACTAAGTGTGGTCATTACTACTAGTAACTTACGTAGTATGATTATACCATCGTTGAGTAACGGCGCTAATGAATGCATCATGGGAATCACATTATCCTAGAACTCACTCGACTCTAAGTAGTCGAGATGATCATGTTTTTCGGAAACCGATTATTGGGTCTCGTTTGTCAAAGGGTGTGCAATCCGATTGTAGCCACTTTGCACCTTGTCAAGCACCCTCCCGGGTGTACAACACCCTGGGCTAGAACTCCAATGGTCTTTTGCATGTTTTATCTTAGTCTGTTGTCTCCTTGGATTGTATCCTATTTGCAAAATCACTATTAGCGAGTACACCTTCCAATATTTACTCCCACCTTCACACGTTGTGACAAGTGGCACACTACATGCGTGCCACTTGTCGTAACCTGGGAGTTTTCCCTTTTTTCGTAGATCTGTATTTTCAAAACATTTTATCTCCTAAACCGTGCCTTCAAATTTCAAACCATTTTCAACGTTGGCTTCTCGCGCCGAGATCTTCAAAACTAGATCGCATGTTGATAGGTTTTGATGAAAAAAAATCATGAAAAAAAGCACAAGAAAAAAACGGACGAAAAAATCGTGTCTCACACGATAGAAAAAACCAGAAAACGCGATTTTTTTTCCCTTTCCGAGAGGCACGGGGTGTGCCTCTCGCGAAGGCAAAATCGCGCCTCTCGCGGAAGCAAAACCGTGCCTCTCGCGAAAAAAAAGAGAGCAGAAAACACGTTTTTGCCCTTTTCGGGAGAGGCACGGGTGTGCCTCTCGCAAAGGCAAAATTGTGCCTTTCGCGGAAGCAAAACTGTGCCTCTCACAAAAAAAACAGAAAACGTGTTTTCCCCTTTTGGAAAAGGCACGGGCGTGCCTCTCGCGAAGGTAAAACCGTGCCTTTCGTGGAAGCAAAACCGTGCCTCTCGTAAAAAACAGAAAATGCTTTTTTTCCTTTCCGAAAGGCACGGACGTGCCTCTCTTGAAGGCAAAACCGTGCCTTTCGTGAAAGCAAAACCGTGCCTCTCGCAAAAAAATAAAAATGTGTTTTTTACCTTTCTGAGAGGCACGGCCGTGCGTCTCGCGAAGACAAAACCGTGCCTCTTGCTGAAGCAAAATCGTGCCTCTCGCAAAAAAACAGAAAATGAGTTTTTGACGTAAAAAACACCTTTTTCGGAAAAAAATGATTTTTTTCGTCCAAAAGTTACGAAAGACCGGTGAAAAACCATAACACCAAAAAAGGAAAAAAACCACTCAAAAAGGCGAAAACGCGTGCGAAAAAATAAATAAAAAAAATCCGAAGGGAACGCTCAAAGCACGACACGTGGCGGCGGCTCGAAACGCGCCAAGTGGCGTCGCGCGGGAGCGGTCACTGGAAGGCTCGCGAGGGAGCGCTCGCTAACTAGTTGCTCCCGCTTACTTGACATAGGTCGTTAGTCGGGCCATATGTGTCCTTGGGCCTACATGTGGTATAATCCCTTCACTAGCCCCCGAGTGTATCGAGGCCTTGTTCGTGAAACTGACTATGCATCATCATGGGAGAGTCCGACTGACCGATGGACCCGAAGAGCTACCAGTTGGTCAGCCAAGAGACCTCAGCGGACACTTACGCTCATGCTACATGGAGGAGAAGGGCAAGAAAATTGGAAATAAATTGAAAGGGGGAGGGCCAACCTGGCCCTTATATTTCATGTGATAAAAGAGATACATCATTTGCTAGTACATCAATGAGGAATCCAGGAGGTTCCTCCATCCACTTTATAGTTCTAGTGGTTTCAGCATTTCTAGCTAGAATATATGCTACCTTGTTTGCCTCCCTAGGACAGAAATGAAACTGAATAAAACTAAAGTTCTTAGCAAGGCAAAAACACTCTTCATAGATTGCAGCAGCAGGCCCAAGAGAATTGTCGTCATTCAACATAATGTCAATCACATCCATGCAATCCGGCTCGACCACAAGCTTCTCCAAACCCACCTTGTTTGCCAGGATTATCCCATCTCTGAGCCCTCTTGCTTCGGCGGAGCTCGCATCTTCAACAGAAGGGATGCCGCTACAAGAGGTTGCCAGGAACGTACCTTTGCAATCGCGCAACACCGCCCCTGTCCTTCCAGTTCTAGAATCGCTGCAGAAGCCGGCGTCCATGTTGAGCTTGTAAAAGCTCTCGGCGGGTAGCATCCATCCATGGCGAAGTACTCCCCTCTTCTTCCCCCTGGTCCTAAGGAAATTCTTTGCAAGGGCTGATATCGCATGTGCAGATCTTGGGGGCTCGAAGATGTTCTCACCATGAGTGAATCGCCTTCTCTCCCACCAGACATACCAAATGGTGGTCGCGATCAGCTCACTGCGGCCTACATCGACAATATGTGAGCTTATGCTGCTCTTAGATAGAAGAAGCTCCGAGAGAACGACGCTCCCATCACGCTCCAGTGTGCATATTTCTTGCACACGACTTGACAATCCTAGGATTCTCCATATCTCTTGCACTCTCGAACAATGAAACATTACATGTTTGATGCTTTCGCAGTCCGTTGTGCACAATGGGCATTGTGAGCTTGACATAATATGTCGGTTAGCAAGAACTCCATAACAAGGTATTGCTCCCATCAGTGATTTCCAAAGGTGTATCTTAATCTTGGTTGGGACCCGTAATTTCCAAATGGTTCTCCAAATTGGGCTAGTATGTGAGGTTTGGTTGGTGTTCGTCCTCCTCAACTTTCGCCCATGTTGGAATTCTCACTCTTGATGATAAGCCGAATGTACTGAAAAAATGTCGTGCTTTTCTAGATGCCAGGAGACAAAATCTGTCATCACCCCCAGCGCCAGGGGTATATTAAGGATACGTTGGGCATCAACTGGACAGAATAAATCACTAACAAGCTCCTCGTCCCATGATTTGTTCTCCTCATCGATGAGTTCTGAGACCCTTGTGATAACGATATTGTTCCTCGACGTCAGTACCTTCTTGCTCGGGCTACTTGGTATCCATGGGTCCTCCCAGATATTGATGGAGGAACCATCGCCCACTCTCCATATAATTCCTTTCTTGAATGTTTGTAGGCCATTCCATAAACTCTGCCATGTATATGAACTCCCTTTCTTCAAGGAGCAATTCAAGAGATCACCATCAGGAAAGTATTTGGCTCGCAACACTCTAGCACATAACGATTCTAGGTCGCTAAGAAGTCTCCGGGATTGTTTAGCTAGGAGGGCTAGATTGAAGCAGTGGATATCCCGAAATCCCATTCCTCCCTTCTCCTTAGGCACACACGTCTTCCACCATGCAAACCAGTGCATGTGTTTTTTATGATCATCATCACCCCACCAATACTTGGACATCGCGGAAGTGATGCTATTACTAATTTCCTTTGATAGTTTGAAGACCGACATTGCATAAGATGGAATTGCTTGGATAACTGATTTAAGGAGTATTTCTCTTCCACCCACAGACAATAACTTTTCTTTCCAACCTCTGATTTTACTCAACACTCTTTCCACAAGATGTTGGAAACAATCAGCTCTGTCCACACCCACAATTGGTGGGAGTCCTAAATATTTCTCTGAAACTGCTTCAGCCATAATGTTCAAAGTGGTGCAAACCTCCACTCACACCTGAACAGGGGTGCATGGGCTGAAGAAGATAACTAATTTGGCCTCGCTAATAAGCTGGCCCGAAGCCGTGCAGTAATCGTCAAGCGCTTGGCGGAGGCTTGCCGCATTCCCCTGATCCGTTCTCATCAGGATAAGAGAGTCGTCACCAAGAAGGAGGTGTGATACGGAGGGGGCATCGCGGCACACCTTGATCCCAGATATATACCTCGCAGTCTCCTCGAACAATAGCAAGCTGGATAGACCTTCAGCACAAAGTAAGAACAGGTAGGGGGAGAGGGGATCCCCTTGGCGGAGGACCCTAGTAGGAATAAAGGAATCAGAAAGCTCATTATTGATATGAACTTGGTATTGCACAGAAGATACACACTCTAGGATAAGAGCCACCCAACCGTTAGAGAAGCCCAATCTGATCATCATCTTTTCCAGAAATGTCCATTCGACACGATCATACGCCTTGTGCATGTCTAACTTCACGGCACACGTCCCATACCCCGTGCTTTTCCTCTTTATAGCATGATATGATTCAAAATCCACTAAGAAGTTGTCCGTAATTAACCTTCCGGGAACAAATGCATTCTGGTTTGCGGAAATGATACCTGACAGCACATATTTCAGTCTCCCGGCCAGAACTTTGGAGATGACTTTGTAAAGAACATTGCAAAGTCTAATTGGCCTAAATTGTGTTACACTCTCAGGGTTTTCCACCTTAGGAATAAGAACAATTGTAATATTGTTCCAGCCCGCCGGGATTTTCTTGCTGTGGATAGCTCCTAAGACCTTATCCACCAGATCCTCGCCAATGATATGCCAAAACCTTTTGTAGAACACGGCATGGAGACCATCAGACCCGGGGCCTTAAAATCTCCAATATTGTAGAGCGCTTTCTTCACCTCTTCCCTGGTGTAGGGCATGTTCAGGTCCGCATTCATCTTAGACGTAACTCGGAGCACTACTTTCTGAATTAGTCTGTCATCAATCTCCTGCACCTCCAAGGTAAAAAGAGAGGAGAAGTAGGTCGAGACATGATGGTGAATTTCATCAAGGTCCTCCAACCAGTCTCCACTAGGGCCCGGGACCTTCTTGATTAGATTTCGCCTCTTCCTGCCATTAGCTGCTCGATGGAAAAATTCAGTATTTTGGTCCCCTTTAGCTAACCAATCGGCTCGGCCTCATTGCAGCCAATACAGCTCTTCCTTCTCCAAAATTTCCTCAATCTCCACGTGTAATTCTTGTTGTTTGATCGCAGCCTCGTCGGATAGGGCCCCCGAGAGCACGGCGTTTAGCTCAGCTTGCAATTTCCGAAGTCTAACGCCCCTTCAGTGTTTCCTTACCCCATTTGTGGAGGTCGGCATGTACCCCAGCAACAATATCTGCCAAAGGGCCAAGTCCTTCCTCCTTCCTTTCTCCTAAGCCATTTGAACAATGGTTTCAATATTTTCCTCCACAAGCCATCTTGCTTCAAACTAACGGGGGCCTCATGTCCTCCTCTGTTGCACACCCAATGTATATTCCGTATCGACGAGAATAGGATGGTGATCGGATTTGTCGTAGTCCTGATTGGACACCCCAAACTCAGGGAACATATCCGCCCATTGCACAATACCCACTGCCCGGTCGAGACGCTCCCGGATGTTTCCTCTACGCCAAGTGAATCTATCACCCGCAAACCCCAGGTCATCAAGACCACAATCGGTCAGTGCATCACTAAAACCACAGAGACAATAGAGCGGTCTTGGAGCACCTCCTTCCTTCTCATTGCTATGCAGAATTTCGTTAAAGTCGTCTGGGAGGAGCCAAGGCAGGTCTATCATCGCATGTAGTTTTCGCAAGTAATCCCAGGTTAGGTGCTTCCTCTCCCCACTAAGCTCACCGTACAGCCCCGTAAATCGCCAGCCAGCCGGATTATGTTCAGTAACCCGGATGTCAATGAAGGTTGTGTGCACCTCCATAGATGTTACACCCAAATTGTTAAACCACAACATCACTAATCCTCCACTCCGACCATCATTTTCCGAGACAGCCATTTGATCAAAACCTAGCCTTCTCATCAGTTTTTCTGTCTTAGCTCTGTTCAGGTGCGCTTCAGACAGGAAAAGCACATCTGGTTTTACTCGCCCTTGGATACCCACGAGCGCACGCACTGCCGTAGGTTTCCGCAACCCACGGCAGTTCCAACATAGGATTTTCATTGCGTCCGTTCCAGCTCCTTTTTAGAGCTCGTCAATATCTGATGACTCGCATTCATGACCGCTTTACAACCCGTTTTTGACCGACTAGACTCTTGTGACGAAACATCATCTTCCTCCCCCTCTTCACCACTTCGGCTTGGGACATGGAGCTCCATTGGTGAAATTTCAGCCGTTGCTGCTACCTCTTGAGCTTGCGTTGGTTTTTCCCTTGAAGAGGAAAGGGTGATGCAGCATAGTAGCAGTAAGTATTTCCCTCAGTTTGAGAACCAAGGTATCAATCCAGTAGGAGTATCAAGATGGGGCACCAATGTACCTGCGCAAAAACAAACAAACTTGCACCCAATGCTATAAAGGGTTGTCCATCCCTTCATGATTATTTGCAAGGTGAGATCTGAAGGTGGAAAGTGCAACAAAGTAAAAGTGTAGATCTGAAAATATGATGTGAAGTAGACCCCGGGGCCATAGTGTTCACTAGAGGCTTCTCTCATGATAGCAAGTATTACGGTGGGTGAACGAATTACTGTAGAGCAATTGATAGAATCGCGCAAAGTCATGATGATATCTAAGGCAATGATCATACATATAGGCAAGTTTATGGAAGTGGATGCACAAGAAGTATTCCGCTTAGTACAAGTGAAGGCTAGCAAAAGACTGGGAAGCGACCAACTAGAGAGCGACAACAGTCATCAGGATGCAATGAGTTTGACTAACATTGAGTGCAAGCATGAGCAGGATATAAATCACCATGAACACGAACATCATAGAGGCTATGTTGATTTTGTTTCAACTACATGCATGAACATGCGCCAAGTCAAGCCACTTGAATCATTCAAAGGATAATACCATCCTATCATACTACATCATAGTCATCTCAAAATCTATGTTGGCATTCAAGACAAACCCTTATAAGCTCCTAGCTAATTAAGCATGGCATCAGAAACTATGATCTCTAAGTTGTCATTGCAAACATGGTTCTCTCTCAACAAAGTTGAATCTGGGATGACAAGCTAGTCATATTTACAAAAACAAAATAGATAGAGTTCATACCAGCTTTTCCAGTCTCAGTCACTTCATCATATATCATCATTATTGCCTTTCACTTGCACGATCGAACGATGTGAACAATAATAAGAGTGCTCGTGCATTGAACTAAGCTGAATTTGCAGGCCAACACAAAGGAGAAGACAAAGTAATATGGCTCTTTAACAAATGAACACGTATGCATGCGAGAGCCACTAAACATTGTAACCATGGTCTTCTACCTCGACTGAAAGAAAAAAGAAAACTATTTACATGGGAAAGCTCCCAACAATCAAAAGAAGAAAGGAAAATCTTTTAGGTTTTCTCAAAAGGACACAAAACAAGAAAACGAAAATAAACTAGCATGGATAATACAGTGGCAAAGTGTAAACACCGACTAACAAAGTGAAAGCATAAGCATGAATGTAAAGTCGGTGAGAACACATACTCCCCCAAGCTTAGGATTTTGGCCTAACTTGGTCTACTCCCAAGGACGGTCCTGGCGAAACCCAAAATCATAATCGGGATTATACGGGAGCGCTGCAGCCACTGCCTGAATAGCTGCCTCATGGAGACGAGCAGCCTTCGCCTCCCTCTCATACTCCTCTGCCTCTCCTCTAGTTATATAATATCTCTGTTTTACCTGAAAGTGAAAGAAAGCAGGAGCGGGAAGGGTAATATGGAAAACACGCTGTCGGTTAAATATCAATCAGTATAGGAGGGATTCATCATCCCTCTCAAGGAACTGGTAGTGTATCATAACGACGCGGTCAAGGAAAGCTGTATGGAGCGGGGGATCTCCTGCGCGGATGGGTACTCCAAGAAAATTTGCTATGCAAGTGGCATAGATCCCGCCAAAGAAATCCCCATCAATAGCATTCTTATTCAGCCTCCTTGCTATAATATCTCCCATGTTGAAGCTTTTGTCACCCGTCACTGCGCTCTTAAGGATACTAAGGTCGGATGCGCATAGGTGACAATGATCAACCTTGCCGTTAATGCATCTACCTATGAAGAGGGCAAAGTAGTGCAAGGCAGGAAATGAATGCTTCCTATGGTAGCTTGCGTGATGTCTCGAGTTTCCCCAACAGTTATACTAGAGAAAAAATCTCTAACCGAAGACTTAGCAGGATCATTAAGACTACCCCCATCGGGTATCTTGCAAATCCTATTGAAATCCTCCAAATCCATGGTGTAGGATGTATCATACATATCAAATAGTATGGATGAGTCACGGCCAACTGAAAATTTAAATCTACGCACAAAAGAGGAAGTGAGCATAGCATACTGTTCACATTTATATGAGAGGAATTCTTCTAACCCGGCATTACGGACAAGTGTATCAAACTCATCCTTGAAGCCTGCTTCGATCGTGAACTCATCGGAAGGCCATTCATATGGTTGTACCGATGCATCCCTTAGTTGATAAGGATTGGGCTCCCGAATAGAAAGACGGGGACCCTTCTTACTTGAGGAACCACCATGAAACTTCCTCCTGAACATAATTTCTTTTTGATGAAATTTTTGAAGTTCAAGAGAAAAGTGAATAAAGACCAACCACACCTTGTAGCAACTACTCCTACTAGTGCCTAGAGACCGTATCACGCGATAAAAATACTTGGGACCAGTTAAAATCAACATTTCAAGTTCAAGAACAGGGTCACCAAGGTAGCAAGAATACGCGAAGGAAAAAGCACTAGAGTAGAAACTAATTGGACCAATGGAGGAGTCACTTACCAAGGAGTAATTTCCCCAAAACGGTTCGGAGAATGGTGCTTTGAGCAAGGAGATCGAAAATCATAGCCAAATGAGCAAGAACACGGGTTTGAGCTGTGAAACGATTTTTTCTGGAGGTAGAAGAAGAGGATGGGAGCTGGAATGAGTGGAGGGGGTCCCAGTGGGCCCCACAAGCTTGGTAGCCGCGGCCAGGGGGGAGGCCGCGGCTACAGGGCTTGTGGCCCACTGGTGTGGCCCCCAGGCCAGCTCTCAGTCCTAGTTTTTATCAAAAAATCCAGAAAAAAACATATTTGATTTTCACGAACATCGGAGAACTTTTATTTTCGGGGTACTTTTCTCCGGGATGCTAAAATAGAAAACAGGAAAAACTAAACTAAATCTATCATTTTTCTTCTAAGCAAGAGAAAGTGAAAGCTTAAAATAGAGGTATGTGACTTCTTGATTCATCCATTTCATGGTAATCGAAAGGAATCCATCAATGGGGTTGATCAAATCCTCATGACAAAACTTTTTCAAATCGCAAAAGGAAACGGAGAATTGTCGAATAGCCACTAAGTCACCTCAATGGGGATATGAATCTCCCCAACAAGCAAATCATACTTCATCTTGACACGAGGAATAGGGCATTCAAAGCTCCCAATAAGAATCGATGAAGTTTTTTCGATAGCATTGATGCAATGTACTTGATATCGTTTCTTCGGAAAGTGCACTGTATGCTCATTGCCGTTGACATGGAAAGTGACATTGCCTTTGTTGCAATCTATAACAGCCCCTGCAGTGTTTAAAAAGGGTCTTCCAAGGATGACAGCCATGTCATCGTCCTCAGGAATATCCAAGATAACAAAGTCTGTTCAGATAGTGGCGTTAGCAACCACAACAGGCACATCCTCGCAAATGTCGACAGGGAAAGCAATTGATTTGTCGGCCATTTGCAGAGAAATTTTAGTGGGTGTCAACTTATCCAGTTCAAGTCTACGATAAAGAGAGAGAGGCATAACACTAACACCGGCTCCAAGGTGACATAAGGCAGTTCTTACGTAGTTTCCTTTAATGGAGCAAGGTATAGTGGGCACTCCGGGATCACCAGGTTTCTTAGGAGTTCCACCTTTGAAAGTGTAATTGGCAAGCATGGTGGAGATCTCAAGATCTGGTATCTTCCATTTATTGGTCATGATATCTTTCATGTACTTGGCATATGGAGACATTTTGAGCATATCAATTAACCGCATCTGTCGAAAGACGGGTCTCAACATTTCAATAAAGCACTCATAATCCTCATCAACCTTTTTCTTGGATGGCTTAGGAGGAAAGGGCATAGGTCTTTGAACCCATGGCTCCCTTTCTTTACCATGCTTCCTAGCAGTGGAGTCATTCTTATCATATCTCTTAGGTTGTGGTTTATCAGGATTAACCGTAGGTTCAATCTCCACATCCTTATCATTGCTAGGTTGAGCATTATTATGAACATCGCTGTCCATATTGTCACCAGGTTCATGTTCATCACCAGATTGTGTTTCTGCATCAGACGCAGAAACATCATTTGGTTCTTCAGGTGTGACAGTATTTGGTGAACTGACATGTAGGTTTCTATCATCCTTATTCTTATTCTTAGGATGAATGGGTGTATCAGCATTAATTCCTTAAAAATCTTGATCATTTCTCTTAGGATGCCCTTCAGGATACAAAGGTTCCTGAGTCATTTTGCCTCCTCTAGTAATGACTCTAACAGAGTTGTCATTTAATTCATTGAGCAAGTCATTCTGAGCTTTAAGTCCTTGTTCTACCTGGGTAGTAATCATAGATACATGTTTACTCAGAAGATTCAGATCATTGACATTTCTGTCTACACAAGCACTTAGATGACTAAGCATACGAGTACTTTGTTCCAATTGTCTGCTAACATAATGATTCAAACTCTATTGTTTGGCAACAAAGTTGTCAAATTCATCAAAGCATAGGCTAGCAGGTTTGTCAAAAGGAATATCACTCTTATTGAATATACGCAGAGAATTCACCTCTACTACTTGTATCGGGTTATCGAGACCATGGATCTCTTTGATGGGCGGTAGATTTTTGACTTCTTCAGATCTAATGCCTTTCTCTTGCATAGATTTCTTGGCTTCTTGCATATCTTCGGGACTGAGGAATTGAATACCTCTTTTCTTAGGAGTTGGCTTAGGAGGTAGTTCGGGAATAGTCCAAGCAATATCGTTGATCAAGATGTTATTCAATAGAATCTCAGCTTGTTCTATAGTTCGTTCCCTAAAAACACAACCGGCACAACTATCTAGGTGGTCTCTAGAAGCATCGGTAAGACCGTTATAGAAGATATCAAGTATCTCATTCTTCTTAAGAGGGTGATCAGGCAAAGCATTCTGTAGCTGGATGAGCCTCCCCCTTAGTTGAGCAAAGTTGTATATTTCCTGCAAGGCAGCTTGCTTCTTATGGGCAGGGAAATATTTCTCACAGAAGTAATAGACCATATCCTGGGGACTACTCACACATCCAGGAGCAAGAGAAGTGAACCAGGCTTTAGCATCATCCTTCAGAGAGAAAGGAAACAGCTTAAGGATATAGTAGTGGCGGATCTTCTCATCACTAGTGAAAAGGGTGGCTATATCATGTAGTTTGGTAAGATGGGCTACGACCGTCTCAGACTCATAACCGTGGAAAGGATCAGATTCGAGTAGAGAGATTATCTCAGGGTCGACAGATAATTCATAATCCTCATCGGTGATAAAGATAGGTGAAGTGGCAAACTTCGGGTCGTATTTCATCCTAGCTTTGAGAGATTTTTCCTTCCACTTGAGAAGTAATTTCTCAGCGTCATAGGCATCCGTACACGCAAGAAAATCCTCAGCTATCTCTCCCTCCATAACATAACCCTCAGGTATATCAGGCAATTCATATCTAGGAGAGCTAGATCTAGCAGGAGCAAAAGCAGGTTCTATCTCAATAGTATCGGCAGTTTCAGAAGCATCAAGAGCATTGGCAGTAACTTTAGCAATATGAGCATCAAGGAATACCCCTAGTGGCATATCAGGCAAAGTAGTATCTCTAGCAGTATCAAGCATAGCATCATCAGGCAAAATAGCATCTCTAGCATCATCAGGCAAAGCAGTATCAAGCATAGCATCATGGATAGCAGTATCAGGCATAGTATCTCTAGCAGTATCAGGCATAGCATCTCTAACAGTATCAGGCATAGTAGCATCATAAGCATCATCAATAGCAGTAGCATCTCTAGCATCATCTAGCACAGGCGACATATCAAGATTTCTAGCAGGAGGTGGTGTCGCAAACTTACTCATAACTGAAGGTGAATCAAGTGCAGAGCTAGATGGCAGTTCCTTACCTCCCCTCGTAGTTTAGGGCAAGACTTTGGTTCTTGGATCTTTCAGATTCTTCATAGTGATCAGAAGATATAAATCTCAAGTGACTCAGAGAATATAGATATCCTCCCCGGCAACGGCGCCAGAAAAGAGTTGCTTCCAGTTGCTAAAAAATTAGCAATTGTCTTGCAATGGACCACCAGCGTGTGGGATTGCGGCAGTTTTCGAGGCTAGAGTATTCAACCCAAATTTGTTGGTTCGACACGATGGGAGTGAAAGGATATTCTCTAGTATTAGCAGTTGAGTTGTCGGCTCAACCACACATGAAAGATTAGTATCTGCAAGCATGATATAAGCAGCAAAGGTAGTATGATAGCAACGGTGGTAGGAAAGAATCTGTTGACGGCAGATTATTCCTAACTGAAGTATCAACGGCGCCAGAAAGAGATGTTGACGTGCAACTATTCTTGACTTGATGCCTCCCCGGCAACGGCGCCAGAAAAGTATTGTAGCAGGTAGTAGCAGTGTAACGAGTAACATGAGTGCAAAGGAACAGCAATAGTGACATCAGTAGCAAGTAGCAGCAGTAGCAACTAACAACAGTAGCAAGTAACAGTAGTAGCAATAGTAGTGGCAGCAGCAGGACAAAGCAAGTAACAGTGGCAGCAAGTAACAGTAGAAGCAATAGTAGTAACAGCAGCAGAGCAAGTAACAGTGGCAGTGGGACAAACTCGTAGGCAATGGATCGGTGATTTGTCGGATGACATTCATCATGCAACAGTTATAACACGGAGAGATATGTGAATAGCTCCCGTTTGTCAATGTGATGTAGGCATGCATTCCGTGTGTAGTCATACGTGCTTAGGGAAAACAACTTGCATGACATCTATTGTCCATCCCTCCCATGGCAGCAGGGTCCAAATGGATACTACGGGATATTAAGGTTCTCCTTTTAATAAAGAACCGGACCAACGCATTAGCACTTGGTGAACACATGAACTCCTCAAACTTTGGTCATCACCGGGAGTGGTTCCGGTTATTGTCACTCCGGGGTTGCCGGATCATAACACATAGTAGGTAACTACAACTTGCAAGATCGGATCTAAAACACGCATATATTGGTGACAACATAATAATTTCATATCTGAATTCATGGCACTCGGGCCCTAGTGACAAGCATTAAGCATGGCAAAGTAGTAGCAACATCAATCTCAGAACATAGTGGATATGTGACAGCATGATGCCGACGTTCCAGAAGATTCCCCTCTCTTTCCGTTTTCGTCGTGTGGCTTATTTTATTTGTCGTGTCATCATCGCATCCTGCGCATCATCTGCATTGCATCGGCATCTTCGTTGCCGCCAGTTTTCAAAACTTGCATTCGTTAGTAGTTGCCGGTTCTCGTCGTCGTCCGTTCTGAGTCCAACCGCACACGCACGCGCCCGTGGCACCGTCGAAACCCTGTTTTAAAAGTGTGCGTAAAACTTCCTCTGATCGGGTTGAGATTTGACGTGCGGTCGTAATTAGTTATCGCTAGACCGCGTGTCGAATTTCGTCGCGATCAGAGACCGTGTGGTACCCGAACGGTCGCCCGTAGCGGCACCGTATTCGGTCTACCGTCGGACGTCTGTCGGTGTTTTAAAATTGTGTCGCCGCGCTGCCCGTTCTCCCTCTCGTCTCCGGTAAACCACCCTACACGGCCATTTAGTCCGTCCGCATTCGAAATTAGTCGAATCCGACCGCGCGGTTGAAATCGGGGCGGAATTTCGCTAAACCTAGCCCCCCATTTGTCTATATATAGTCCCGTGTGCATTTTTAGGCAGCCAACCCCCTCTGCCTCGGGATCCGCGCGCCTACCCCTGAAACCCTAGCCGCCTCCCACCAGCACCCTCCTCCCACCTCTAGCGCCGCCGGCCTGCCAGGCCCACATCGGGCCCGGCCGAGCCCATCCGGCCGCCGTCGCCGCCCGTTGAACCTACTGCCTCTCGAGCTCCTGCCCAAGGCCTCCTCCGTGCCTCCCATCGCTGTGCAGGAGCCGGCCAGCGCCACCCCTAGCCCTGCCGGTCGCCGGAGCTCCGACTACCGGAGTTGCTCACAGCCGCCGTCTGGAGTGGGGCTCCCGTGCCCGGATCCACCAAATCCGGGCGGCCTCCTCACCGGTTGCCCTTTCCCCGCCGCCGCCTGGTCCCAGCTGGAGTGGCCGTCAGAGGGCTCCTTCCCGCGACGCCCGCCTCTCCTCGCACGAGCGTCAGCACGCAGCCGCGACCAGATCAGCGCTGGCTCGATCCCAGCGCCCCTCTGCGTTGACCAGGGTTCCAAGGCTCGCGTCGTTCCATGAGGCAACGCCGAGGACAGCGCCAGCTGCCGATCGAGGGGCCAGGCCGAGCCGCCGGCCCAGCTCGCCTCTCCACCGCAGCGCGCCCCGTGGGCCCCGTGCCGGCCCAGTATCTGCGCCGCAGCGGCCCAGCGCTGCCTCCCCAGGCCGCCTTCCCTCTGCTCCTCAGATCCGGCCCAGCCCGCGAAGGTAAGATCCCCTGGCCCCCCCTATGTTGTTCCAGCGGCAAGATTTACTATCTTGCGCCCACCTGACCGGCCCATTAGATATTAGGGTTGTTTTTTTCGGAACTAGTTAATTCCAGAAATTAGACGTTTAGTTAAATCCTCGTATCTTTTTATCCGTAAGTCGGAACGAGGAGTATTTTATATGGTTTTGGGGTAGCTTCACGAGTAGAACATGATTCCACCACATGCATAATCGTTTGACATCATTTGGCATGTCGGATGCCTAGAACAACGTGCTGTTTTAATAGGTTTCGACCCGTATTTATTTTTCGTGCAAGACCGGGTTGCCCGTATGCCTTAGATTAAATGCCCGTATTTTAGGAACCATAATTCCATGTTTTTAGAGCGGTCGTAGGTATTTTTGCATGTATAGTTTGCCGGTAGTTTATTTTCCCGTATATAGGTTTTTTTCCTGCATTAATGTGTGGCTTTATTTTGTGTTGCAACCCCACGTATTTTATATGTTTCCGGGGTAGAAAAATCCCATGGATTTTTCTGTGCAATTAGTTTTAGCTTTCGAGTAAGTTAGTTCGCGAGATATTTTTCTATGTTGCCCTTTTGATTAATTCGTAGGATTTATTCCGTGCGTCGTTTGACAGAGTTGTCAACTAGAGAGTTGATCTTGGATGTTTTGTTTAGCCCCTGGTATTTTTGCTTGCAATAGAAATGCATGTTTAGGTGTGTTTTTCTTGCGCTCAAGTTGCTAGAAATAGTGCTGTTTTAGAGGACCTGAAATATTTCGAAGTCTGGAATCTATTATTATTTTGTTGTTGTCTTGTCTTGCTTGCATCTTGTGATCTGTAGCTCTTTTGAGGTTGGTCCAATGGAGTTAGTTGTTCCCCTTCTGTTTCTCTAGCATGCTGTAAAGTTTCATGCCATTTGGAGTCCTATAACTTAAGATTTTGCTGCTTTGAATATTGCTTCAGATCGAAAACTGCACTTTCATGAGGTGTAATTTTCACTAAGTCTGAAATAGTGTGTGAGATGCCATTTTGTGTCTTCTTTTCCTAGTGCTCCTTGCTGCCATGATAGTTGTTGTTAGTTGTTTGTAGTAGTGCTTCTTGCCCTCTTCCGTGCCATGCCTTGCTTGAGCAAATCGGAGTTGTGTAGCCGTAGTTGTGGGGCGTAGAAAATGCTATGTGGCTGATTTTGGCAGATTGTAGTCATTTCTTGTTTTGCTCGTAGTTGTTGAACCGTAGCTCCGATCTGATCGTGTCCTACATGAAACTTGCTTAGAATCTTGTGTAGTTTCATTTTCTCTTGCGGGTTGTTTGTTTTGAAGTGCCCGTAGCCGTCGTTGCACACATATTGCATTCATGCCATCATATCTTGCGGTGCTTGTATCTTTTGAACCGTAGCTCCGTTGGAGATGTTCTTTATGTGTAGGTTGCTTGCCTTGACGCGTAGAATCACGTGAACCTATTTGTTTTGCTGTTTAACAACTAATTAAAGGTGTTAATTAAGATCTGGACAGAATTGTAAATTAACATGTGAGGTCGTCTCGGAGATGCTATATGTCATTTCCGCCCTTGTTTAAAATTTCTAGATGGGTAGGTTAATTTGCGCTTCATCTCTTGCCATGTTTACCCACATTTAATATTGTTGTGTATCTAATCGGGATAGAACTAAATAATTAACGTGGAGTTTCGTCAATATGGAACTCGTTGCATATAGAACTTCACTTAAAGTGTAGTGTTTGATTGGGTGAATTGTCTTGCCGTGACTTGTTTGCATTCAGCCTGTCCATGCATCATATCTGTTGTGCATCGTGTGGTGAATCCCGTGTGTTGATGCTTGTTTCCAGTTTTCCCCGTCTCGATAGAGTTCCGCAAGTGTGTCGGATGTGAGGACCCGTTCGACTACGTCGGTTCGTCTGCTTCACGGAGGCATTCTTCTTCTAAGCGGGATCTCAGGCAAGATGATCATTTCCCTAGATACCATTACTATCATTGTCATGCTAGTTTTATCGCTTCTATCGATTATGTCTCGTTGCCTACCACATGTTAAATATCAGCCTTCTCAACAATGCCATGAAACCTTCAACCTGTTCAACCTAGCAAACCACTGATTGGCTATGTTACTGCTAGCTTAACCCTGTTGATAGCGTTGCTAGTTGCAGGTGCAGATGCTTCCATGTGAAAACATGGGTTCCTTGTTATATCACCATATTAATGCTATTTAATTTAATGCACCCATATACTTGGTAAAAGGTGGAAGGCTCGGCCTTTCTAGCCTGGTGTTTTGTTCCACCTTTGCCCCCTTAGTTTCCGGCTACCGGTGTTATGTTCCATAAATGAGCGCTCCTAACATGATCGGGGTTGTTATGGGGACCCCCTGGATAATTCGTTTTAGATTAAGACTGGTCTGGCAAGGCCCAACTTTGGTACTACATTTGCCTAATAACCTAATAATAATGCATAGGGACCCGCTGGCACCCGCGGACTAATTAATCAATCCCCGGGCCAGTGCTCCTCATGAGTGTTGGTCCAAATTGGCAGACTACGGGGACACCGCGGGGCAACCCGAGGTTTGGTTCTCCTAGTGTGACCCATCCGTCGTGTCCTGAGAACGAGGTACGCGACTCCAATCGGTATCGTCGACACGTCGGGCGGCCTTGCTGGATTAGTTTCACCTTTAACGGAATATCTTGTGCATCGGGATTCCGGTGATGCTTTGGGTAATCTCATAGTTGAGGTTTTCCACTAGGGAATCCGACGAGATCGCGAGCTTCGTGATTGAGGATTTCTATGCGGCTTGTGTAATTTGTGATGGACTAGTTGGAGCACCCCTGCAGGGTTAAATCTTTTGAAAAGCCGTGCCCGCGGTTAAGTGGCAACGTGGAAACTTTGTTTAACACTGGTTCTAGATAACTTGAAGTTAACTTAATGAAAACATGCCAACTGTGTGCGTAACCATGACTGTCTCTTTCGTGAGTTCCTTCTCCGATCGAGGACACGGTGGGGTTATGTCTGACGTAGGTAGGTGTTCAGGATCATTCATTTGATCATCAGTATTTCACGTCCGTTATGCGTAGATCTTCCCCCTCTTATTTCTTGTACTCGTAAGTTTTAGCCACCAAATATATGCTTAGCCGCTGCTGCAACCTCACCACTTAACCATGCGTCACCCATTAAGCTTTGCTAGTCTTGATACCTTTGGAAATGAGATTGCTGAGTCCCCTGTGGCTCACAGACTACTACAACACTAGTTGCAGGTACAGGTTAAGGTTACTTGACGCGAGCGCGTTGATTGTTCATTTGGAGTTGCTTCTTCTTCTTCTTCTTCATCAATCTAGGATGGGTTCCAGGCCGGCGGCCTGGGATAGCAAGGATGGACGTCGTTCTTCTTTTGTCATTTGTTTTCGTCCGTAGTCAGACCCTGCTCTTACTCTTGATGAATATGTAATGTACTAATGTGACTCTGATGTAGCTTGTGCGGAGTGTAAGCCAATTATGTATATATATCTCTTCTTTTCAGTACATGTACTTGTAACGATATCCATTCTTGCGACACGACAAGATGCGCTTCTATCCCTGACGAGGCCTTCGTGCCAAATTGAGGATAGGGTCGCATCTTGGGCGTGACAGGATACTAGGGATCAATCCCCGTCAAAACTAACTCGATTACATGATAGATCTCATCCTACTCATCACCGCCCAGCGAGCCTACGAATAGATTACTCACGAACGATGAAGAGCTTCATGGAACTAGAGAGGGAAGAAGGTTGATGATGACGATGGCGACGATCTCCTTCATCCGGAGCCCAAAACGGACTCCAGGTCTGCCCTCCAGGGCAAGAACGGGATGTGGTGGCGCCTCTGGATTGTGAAACGCGATGAACTCTTCTCTCTTGATTTTTTCGGGACGAAAGAGAATATATAGGGCTGAGTTTGGAGGCGGTGGAGTATCGTGGGCCCCACAAGCCCCGACGGCGCGGCCAGTGGCCTTGTGGCCCACTGGTTCACCCCCTCTGGTGGATCTTTATGCAGGTATTTTTCATATTTTCCAGAAATATTCTCCGTAAATTTTCAGGATGTTCTGAGAACTTTCATTTCTGCACAAAAACAACAACATGGCAATTCTGCTGAAAACAGCGTCAGTCCGGGTTAGTTCCATTCAAATCATGCAAGATAGAGTCCAAAACAAGGGAAAAAGAGTTTGGAAAAGTAGATACGATGGATACGTATCAAATTGCTCTTTTATAACAAGATTCAGCAAGGCAGCATTGATTTCATATGATTCCGCACTAGTGGCGGGAGCAATCGGAGTACTAATAAAATCATTATTATTAGTATTCGAGAAGTCACACAATTTGGTGTTTTCAGTCATGGTGACTCAGCAAGCAGACAAGCACACAAGCAAACAGAAAGCAAGCGAAAGAAAAGGGCGAACGAAAAAGGCAAATATTTTTGTAATTTTTCAGAAGTGGGGAGAGGAAAACGAGAGGCAAAAGGCAAAAAAGTAAATGCAAGAGATGAGTTTGCTATAGTTACTTGGATAAGCTTCACTTAGAATACTCCCCGGCAACGACGCCATTAATTGGCATGTTGACGGGAGACTATTCTTGACTTGATACTCCCCGGCAACGGCGCCGGAAATTGACAGGTTGACGGGAGACTATTCTTGAGTTGATACTCCCCGGCAACGGCGCCAGAAATTCTTCTTGCTACCTCTTGAGCTTGTGTTGGTTTTTCCCTTGAAGGGGAAAGGGTGATGCAGCACAGTAGCAGCAAATATTTCCCTCAGTTTGAAAACCAAGGTATCAATCCAGTAGGAGTATCAAGATGGGGCACCAATGTACCTGCGCAAAAATAAACAAACTTGCACCCCAACGCTATAAAGGGGTTGTCAATCCCTTCACGATTAATTGCAAGGTGAGATCTGAAGATGGAAAGTGCAACAAAGTAAAAGTGTAGATCTGAAAATATGATGTGAAGTAGACCCGGGGGCCATACTGTTCACTAGAGGCTTCTCTCATGATAGCAAGTATTACGGTGGGTGAACGAATTACTGTCGAGCAATTGATAGAATCGCTCAAAGTCATGATGATATCAAAGGCAATGATCATACATATAGGCATCACGTCCGAGACAAGTAGACCGATACCGTCTGCATCTACTACTATTACTCCACTTATCGACCGCTATCCAGCATGCGTCTAGTGTATTAAGTTCATAACAAACGGAGTAACGCCTTAAGCAAGATGACATGATGTAGAGGGATAAATTCATGCAATATGGTATAAACCCCATCTTTTTACCCTTGATGGCAACAACACAATGCATGCCTCGCTACCCCTTCTGTCACTAGGTGAGGACATCGCACAATATGAACCCAACACCAAGCACTTCTCACATTGCAAGAATCATAGATCAAGTTGGCCAAACGAAACCCACAACTCGAAGAGAATTACAAGGATACGAAATCATGCATATAAGAGATCATAGGAGATTCAAATAATATTCATAGATAATGTGATCATAAATCCACAATTCATCGGATCTCGACAAACACACCGAAAAAGAAGATTACATCGGATAGATCTCCATGAAGATCATGGAGAACTTTGTATTGAAGATCCAAGAGAGAGAAGAATCCATCTAGCTACTAGCTATGGACCCGAAGGTATGTGGTGTAATACTCATGCATCATCGGAGAAGCAATGGTGTTGATGAATAAGCCCTCCGTGTCCGAATCCCCCCTCCGGCAGGGCACCAGAACGTGCCCCAGATGGGATCTTGCGGAGACAAAAGCTTGCGGCGGCGGAAAAGTATTTTCGTGGCTCTCCCAGGTGGTTTTGGATTTCTAGAGAATTTATAGGCGGAAGAAGTAGGGCAGAGGAGCCACGGGGAGCCCACAACCCTGGTAGGTCCGCCCCCCAGGCTGGGGCTAGGGGGCTTGTGACCTCCCCCGACGTCCTTTGCCTTTGTTCTCAAGTCTCCTGCGTATCTTCTGTTATGGAAAAAAATCATTCCGCAGGTTTAATTCCGTTTGGACTCCGTTTAATATTCTCCTCTGAAAAAGGTCAAAAACACGGAAAAAACTAAAAGTGCCACTTGGCACTGAGTTAATAGGTTAGTCCCAAAAAAGATATAAAATAGCATATTCATGCATACAAAACTTCCAAAGTTGACAAGATAATAGCATGGAACCATCAAAAATTATAGATGCGTTGGAGACGTATCAGCCGCTGATCTCACTAACAAGGGTATCCTTGCACTGCTTGGCTCCATAACTGGTTCATCATATGTTAGTCTCTTACGGGATTTATCCCCATCCTGCTTAGTCCCATCACCAACTTTGAGCGGGCAGCTCGCATCATCCTGAAGATCCTTCGTTGATGCCTTACCGCCCTCTCCTCTACCATGGGGATTGGGTTTCTGCACCACAGAGAGGCTTTGTCTTGGGATTTGTGACTCGGATCCCAACCTTGGCGCTAAAATCCAGCCCCCCATGCCATGGACGCCTTGTCATGCTTCCCATTACCATGTTCCAAGTACGTATGTCCCATGTGCCAACAAACATAGCAGAACACCGGCATCTTTTCGTAGAGAATTGAGTAGTACACTTTTTATATTCTTGGTTATGGACACAAATCTCATCAGGGGTTCGTTCACATCAAGCTTAACACGAACCCTCACGATTCTGCCATTCCCCCATCTAGGGTTTAACATGACTTTCACAATTGTGCCCACTTTCCTGGTCAGGGATCTAACAACCGGCTCCTTCCTATACATTAGAGGGAGATCCACCACCTGAATCCACACTGCCAATTTATCTAGGGCGACCTCATCAAACTTAGTGAATCCATCGTAGCTCTCTATCAGGACGCCATGGTCTCGAAAGAGCCATGGCCCTTCTTCTATGACTCGCTTCCAGTTGCCGAGACAGTTCATTGTGATCGAGAAGAGGTTCTCACCCAACGCACTGAAAGAGACACCCTGGGCCAGACTCCAAGCCATTCACATATTCTCATATAAAGCTCCCCTTGAGAAGGGTTTATCGGTATGAACCCTAGCAATTGCCATGAACTCCTCCTCACCAACCTCATATGGGAATTCTTCATCAAAGTTGAGATCATCTTCCTCTCTCTCCTGCAGATTCAGCTTCCCAATCAGATCATCCACCCCCGCCGAGTTTTCCGCCATCGTTGCGCTATTCGCTGAAGATTTGGATACTAACGTCTCCATGAGCCGCCGACTTCCAACCCTAGCACAAGGGTAAACCTCTCTCCCCGCTGTATATGAAGATCCGTGACCACCCACCCGAGGTAGAGTTGTACACAGATTATCCAACTCAGTAGGAATTCCAGTCGATCCCTAGACATCGCCGCCAGGGGAAAATAACCCTAGACGTCGCCGCCAGGGGAAAAGATAGGAGGGAAAATTGTAAAAATCTTGGTGATACCCATTTTAATATCTTTGGGAGAGGATGGTGACACGTCTCAAACATATATATATATATATATATAATTTTTTTTATTTTTAAATGCTATTATGTTATCATTTTATATACTTTTCATATTAATTTATATTATTTTTCTGGACTAACCTATTAATTTAGTGCCTAGTGTTAGATGTTTTCTCGTTGTTTTTGGTTTCATGGGAAATCAATATCTACGGAGGTCAAAATACGTTGTCAATTTAAGACAATTTTTGGGCGACAATAAACACTAGAAACTTCAGGTAGAAGCTAGGAGCCCGGAGGTTCGCACATGGATGCATGGCGCGACGAGGGGATGGTTGCGCCATCTATCCATGTGAAGCGTCTGGATACCGCCTTAGTCCAATTCCACTACCATAATTCCCTATAAATACGACAATCATCTAATGTACCTTTAGAAGAATTTTATTGCCCCCGCAAGCCTTTATTTCAAAGAGATCCCATCTGGATCCCAATTTCGAAGTTCTGTCGAAGAGAGAAGCCTTTTTCTAGAGGATCTCCATCAACCTTGCTCCTTCCATGACCATGTGTGAGTACTTCCTTCTTACGGGATCATAGTAGTAGCTAGATGGTTCTCTCTTTCCCTTTTGGATCTTCAATACCATGTCCGCCCCTCTCTCTTCTTTGACAAGGATCAATGCGATGTAATTTTATGGTTTGTTTGTTGGGACTTGGGACATGATGAATTGTGTGTTTATGATCAGAATGTTCATTGAATATTTTGAGATATATTTAGTGTATGATCAAGTAGTTATGCATGCTTTCTGATCTATTTTTGATTTTTGGCCAAGATTGATTGGTAGATTTTTCACAGGAAGTGGTGCGTAGTAGTGGGTTCAATGTTGCGGTGATTTCTATATCTCAATGATATGATGGGAAAATACACGTATTTGTATTGTTGCCACTAAGGAGAAAACGATGGGGTTTAATCTTATCGATAGGTTTTTCGTGTCTATTGTATGCCATCTTGCTTAAAGTGTTACTTCGTTTTTGTACTTAATACTTTGAAATGCTTGCTGGGTAGATGTCTTGGGGTAGAGCAATAGTAGTAAATAATGTTGGATTAAAGATCTACTTGTCTCGGGCATAATACCTATATGAGATTATGCCATCAATGATCTTAGGCATACTCATTGATGTTTTTGTCAATTCCCCAAGTGTAGTTTGTTACCATGTCGGTTGCCTTCTTGTCGAGAGCGATACCTTCAATGAACCTTCTTCCATTAATACAAGATTTAATAAATGTTCTTGCTATCGTATGACCATCTTTCTATTTGCTTTTAACCTTGTAACTAGGAAGACAAGGGGCTTGACAACCCCCTTCTCAAGTTGGGTGCGAGTATTTTTTGTTTGTTTGTGTGTATGCACTATTGACCTCGTTAGCTTGATGATTCCTACTGGTTCGATTAAACCTTGATTCACAACTAAGAGAAATATTTTGCTTTTGCACTATATCACCCTTCATATTTAGGGCAAACCCCAACAACTCCTACCGGAATAGCAGATGGCTCGTGTCCCGGTCATGAGTGTATCATCAAATTCTTAGTGATGGTGTATGATGACTCGCCTTAAACTCACGATGTGACTCTAGTCAATATCATTTGAACAAAAAGTCAATCACCCACCACGCCAATAACCCACAAGTGTAGGGGATCGTTTGTAGCCTTTTTGATAAGTAAGAATGTCGAACACAACGAGGATCTAAAGGTAGAATTAATAATCTCTCAAGTTCTATCGACCACCAATACAACTCTACCCATGGTAACGCTTACTTTACCAAGAACAAGTATGAAACTGTCTTGTCCATAGGCAATTGAATATAACATTGTAGATACTTATCATATGAAATGACGAAGAGGCATAAGCTAACACACTTTCCGTACTTGGATCATATGAACTTATGTTTGGACCTATAGCAAGCATCCGCAACTAGTAGAAATCATTAAAGTAAACCTAACCATATCATTAAACATCAAGTCCTCTTTACTCCCATACGCATACAACTCCCTTACTCAGGTGTGAGCTTATGTCACTCTAGCCACCCACTATAAGCGAATCATGAACATATTACAAACTCTCCAGCATGAATCTTTCACGTGCGCGCCTCATGGAAAGGACCTTAGGACAACACCATATCAACACACAATTCATATCAATAACATCGTATCACAATTAACCCATAGGACAAAATAAATCCACTCAGACATCATAGGATATCCACACATCATTGGATAATAATATAAACCATTAAGCACCATGTTCAAGTACATATTATAGCGGGGAAGAGAGGTTTTACACTGCGGCATAGAGGAGGAGAGAGTTGGTGGTGATGTCGGCGAAGTTGTTGGTGTAGATCGCCATCTTCATGGTTGCCCCGGCGACGCTCCGGTGCCATCGGGAGAGGGAGGGAGAGAGAGCCCCTCCTCCTTCTTCTTCATTGGCCTCCTCCCTAGGTGGGAGGAGGGTTTCTCCTCTGGTCCATGCTTGCCATGGCACCCGGAGGGCAGCAGCCCCTCCGGGATTGGATCTCTCTATTTTTTTCTCTCCTATTTTCATGACCTATTTTCTCGCCCTTCATCGTTTCTTAAATATCTAGAGATGTGTAACTCCGATCGGGCTGAAATTTTGAGGGGATTTTTATTGCGAGGCGACAGAAGGAGAGCCTCAACCGACTTAAGGGATGGGCACAAGCCATCAGCCCCTCCCCCCGGGGGGCAAGCCCTATTGGCTTGTGCCTCCCTCGAGCATCGTCTTGCATTGATTCTGACTCCCAAAATTCACATATATTCAGGAAAAAAATCTCCATAAATTTTTATCGCGTTTGGACTTCATTTGATATGGAATTTGTGCGAAACAAAAAACACACAAAATACAGGAACTGGCACTGGGCATTGGATCAATAGATTAGTGCTCAAAAATAATATAAATTGGTAAATAATTACTCAAAAGTATCATATAATGATAAAATAATAGCATGGAACAATGAAAATTTATAGACACGTTGGAGACGTGTCAAGTATCCCCAAGCTTAATTCGTACTCGTCCTCGAGTAGGTAAATGATACAATCAGAATTTTTTATGTGACATGCTACCCAATATGTAATCTTTTGCATGTATGCTCATTGACAAACGATGAGTTAACAAACACTGACATAGTAATACTTATAAGCACACGAAACAAAATCATCAATCTTTCAAAGTATGAGATCCTGAAAGAATTGTTACCCCCATTCATCTTATTATATTAGCAAGGCATGGCTCTGTATTCACCACATTAATACAAATGTCAAGCACCATGGTGCCCAAGTCAAGCAATTGGATTGTACTTTTTCAATATGCATCAACTTTTTATTCCTCATGCAATACATGAACTTGGACCATCGACATAACATATAGGTGGAATAGAATGTGGTGGTAGGTTTGAAAGGGGTAAAACTGGAGGAGAAAGTCTTGCATCAACTCAGCGTATCAACGGGCTATGGAGATTCCCATCAATAGATATCAATGTGAGGAGTAGGGATTGCCATGCAACGCATGCACTAGAGCTATAAGTGTATGAAAGCTCGATTGAAGCTAAGTGGGTGTGCATCCAACTTGCTTTCTCATGAAGACATCGGCATTTGAGGACGCCCGTCATTGGAATATACAAGCCAAGTTTTATAATGAAAATTTTGCACTAGAATATGTAAGTGACAAAACAAGAGACTCTCTATATGAAGAATATGGCGCCACTTTAAGGCACAAGTGTGATAAAGGATAGTAGCAAAGTCCCTTCTCTTTTTTTCTCATTTATTTATTTTTCATGGTGGGCTTTTTTTTTTGCCTCCCCATTTTTTATGGTGGGCTCATTTGGACTCCCTCATTTTCATTTCCTCTTTGTAACAATGCTCCAATAATGATGATCATCACACTTTTATTTACTTACAACTCGATATGAAAAACTGATATGAAGATATGACTCTATATGAATGTCTCTGGCAGTGTACCAGGATGTGCAATGATCTAGCGTAGCAAAAGATATAAAAAATGGACAAGCCATGGAAATATATTGCTAGCTATATTACTATCATGCTAAGCAATATTACAGTGGAAGTACAAGTCATATGAAGTGACGGTGGAAGTTGCATGTCAATATATCTCGGAATGGCTATGAAAATGACATGGTAAGTAGGTATGGTGTCTGTTTTGAGGAAGATATAATGAGGCTTATGTGCAAGAGAGTGTATCATGTCATGGGGTTTGGATGCACAATGAAAGTTGCACCAATCCTCGAGGTGCGAATGGGCAATGCACGGTACCGAAGAGGCTGGAAAATATGAGGAGGTGAGATTGTGTATGTCCATGGTGTCACATTAGTCATAAAGAACTCATATACTTATTGCAAAGTTTTATTAGTTTTGTCACAAATAGAAGTACTACTCGCATGCCCCGTGGGAGAGGATTGGGAGGAAATAACCATTGTGCGACTCCGACTCGAAACAACACTATGATTTCAACGAGGAATAGAAATGCTCACACATCATCACCATGCCTTTTTAATTTTTTAGATGAACAATAAGTTTAACATCTCTTAATATTGAAACTTCGACGAATCATTAATGATGCAGTCACACCCTTTCACATTACCACACCAATATCATTAACCCACAATTTCTCTTCAATGTGCTACATGAAGGTTTTGATTATCACTCCTTGAATACCTATTATCTTTGGATTAGTCTACCCATGCAAATTACCGTCTCTGTTTATTAACTCTCAAACAAATATAAGTGAGGAACGAGAGTTTAATTCTTTCTACAAAATACCATGCTCTAATACATATAAGTGAAGCAAAATAGGATTCTACAGATAACGGTTTCCTATATGTAAAGAAACACACATCCAACTTCAAATGATATAAGTGAAGCACATAAAGCATTATGTAAAGTCATACTCAAAAGATATAAGTGAAGTGCAAAGAGCATTCTATAAATCAACCATGGACGTTTCCATACCACCATGGTGCATTGCTAAAAGGAAAATAAAAGGCACACGACGCTCCAAGAATTTGCGCATATCATGTGAACAAAACAAAAAACCGAAACATACCAATAGATGTTGAAGAAGAAAGATGGGATGCCTTCTGGGGCATCCCCAAGCTTAGACGCTTGAGTCTCCTTGAATAATTAATTGGGATTCCATGGAAATCCCCAAGCTTGAGCTCTTGCCTCTCCTTATTTTTCTCAAGTCAATACTTCCTCGATCTTCGAACACTTCATCCACACAAAACTTAACATTACTTTTATCCTTAGTAGCAACAACACAAAGACGCATCATGTCCCCTTGTGTCACTAGGATATAGAAATTCTCGAGGTTGAACCTACCACAACACACCTCTCTCGCCGAAGAAATATCGATCTAGTTGGCCAAACTATTTCAATAGATCGGATAGAATTATGAATCTATCATAATCATGCACACAAGAATCATATAAGTATTCAGAGGTGACTCAAATATTTATCATGAATAATCTGAACATAAACCCACAATTCACCGGAACCCAACAAACGCACCGCACAAAAGGAATTACAACATATGGATCAAAGCGAAGAAGCGATGATCATTGTATTGAAGATCAAAGAGAGAGAGAGATTGCCATCTAGGTAGTGAGTATGGACCCGTAGGTCTATCATGAAATACTCACACATCATCATGAGGGCGGCAAGGTTGATGAAGAGGCTCTTTGTTATCGATCCCCCATCCGGCATGGTGCCGGAACGGAGCTCCATATGGCCTCCTATCAAAACAGAGAATTGCAGCAGCATAAAAAGTGTTTCAGGACTCCCCCTCGTGTGTTTTAGGGTAGATGAGAATTTATAAGCCGGAGAACAGAGTTGGGACGGCCACGAGGGGGTCACGAGCCATCAGGGCGCCCCCTAGGCCATTCCCTCTTGGCTTGTGGGCCCCTCATGAGGCCTCCAGCCTTCTTCCAATGCTCATTGTTCTTCTTTTGGTCCAGACAAATCATCAAAAGTTTCAGGGCAATTGGTCCTCATTTCATATGGAAAACCTGCAAATTGAAAAACACACATAAAACAACAACTGGCACTGGGTCAATATGTTAGTCCTAAAAACTAATATAAAATGATAAATTGATACCCCAAAAGTATTTTATGATGATAATATATCAGCATGGAACAATAAAAAATTATAGATACGTTGGATACGTATTAGGGGCTCAACAAGAATTGAAAACATAAGCACGCAAAGCAACTAAAACAGCAATCTGTAAAAAACAGGAGAGTTTGTAAAGATGCAGATAAAACGTATACTTATATTACTTTAAAAAAGCTTAAAATTAGTAAGTGGTAAATAATTTATATAACATTACTGTGTAAAAAATTCAGATTTTTTTACGTTCCCGCAAAATATGAAAAATCAAACACTACAGCCAAAGATTCTATTTTTACACAACACATATAAAACAAGCAATTCAACCATCCTAAAGGTAATTCTTGGAATTTTTTATTGAAACACAATATTATAAATAAAATTTAAAATAGAATAGAAAATAAAATGATGCTCTAAGCAAAACACATATTATGTGATGAATAAACATATAGATCCAAGTTATATATACCAATAATGTTGAAGACGAGAGAGGGGATGCCTTCCGAGGCATCCCAAGCTTATACGCTTGAGTATTCCTTGGATATTACCTTCGGGGTGACTCGGGCACCCCCAAGATTAGGTTCTTTCTGCTCCTTATTATCCGCATATCGATATCTCTCCCAAAACTTGCAAAAATCAATCACACAAAACTTAAGAGAAACCTCGTGAGATCCGTTAGTATAATAGGTAAATCATAAACTTTGGTTACTACTATAAATTGACCCATATTTAATTATTGTATAAGTTACTCTATTCTAACTTCTCAATGTCTTATACCCTCCCATATAATCCATAGTTCCATCAAAACAAGCAAACTATGCAAGCAAAAAATAGAATATGTCTAAAACAGAATAGTCTGTAATGATCAGCACAAATATCAAACTTGTGTAACTCCAAAAATTCTAAAAAATTAGGAGTACATGGGGAATTTGTATATTTATGTTGAGTAAAAAAGTTAGATCAAAAGTATGTTCCAGTAAAATCATAGAAATTCTCCACTTGACGTCAATTGTTTTTGCAGAGGATCAAATCTACTATCATCCAAATAATCCAAAAGGCTTTACTCAGCACATTGTTTTTATAACACAAAGGATTTATACAAGGGGATAATTATTTTTGTTGAAAAGTTCCTGTAATCAAGATTCATAAAGTTTCCATGGGCATGAACAAAGTTCAAGGATAGCCCCCACTTCAATGATGCTCATCTTTCTCACTTTAACCTTTCTTTTTGAAACAGTTTTAGGTTTCCCAATTTATTTATTTTTGTTTTTAATTATTTTAAAATCACACAATAGAAATAGATGACTATCTAAAACTTTTGGGTTGTCTCCCTCACAACGCTTTCTTTAAAGCCAATAAGCTAGGCATATAGTGCTCAAGTAATTGATCCACCCGGATCCCAAGGTATATCAAAGCCAATTTAAATTAACAATGTATTGTAATTTATTAGTGAGCACAAAGTGATATATATCATGTAGCAACGTAGTCTAACTCTCTTCCTATGCATTGGCATGTCATAAAAGAACAATTCATCCACACAAAGTAAAGGCCAATACATAGCATAAGTAGTTTCTTGCAATTTTATCGTATTGGAAACATAGAGAGGTGAAGATTTGGTTCCTCTATCGTAATAATTGCAAGTATGAGCAGCAAGCACATGCATATTATATTCATCAAAATCATCCTGTGTAGTTGTAAAACGCAACCCGTCAATATAATCCTTAATAATTGCAAACGTCTTTGATATGCTGTAGTTGGGACATTTCAAAAAGATAATAGGACTATCGTGTATGGGTGCAATAGCAACAATTTCATACTTAACATAAGTAAATACACCAAGTTCATATCCATAAGAATAATCAGTATTGGCATTATGGCCACAAGCATAGCAAACATCAAGTTTGTTAAAAAATGATATTTCAAATGAATCCAAGGGATCGTAGCAATCATCATGGCATTCATCCTTCGGTATGTGCGAAGGTAAATTAAACAGTGTATGAGTTGAAGAGTTACTATCATTAGAAGGTGGGCACGGGTAGCTAATATGCTATTCCTCCTTTCGCACTTCGCTCTCCTCCTCATCTTTTTCATCTAATGAGCTCACAGTTTCAGCAATTTCTTCTTCCATAGATTCCTGCAAAATATTAGTCTCTTCCAAGGCAGCATTCATTATTTCAATAAATTCATTAATATCGGCATTGTATTCATAAATCTCATAGCAATACTTAAGTATGGCAAAAATTTCAGTTTTGTAAGGAATATCATCATACTTTTCAATCAAAGAAGCAATTTCATATGCACCCTTAAAAGCAACAAATTCTTCTATTTGTTCCACATCATAGTAATCATATATACCATTAGCATAAGAATCCAAGGTTTTATTATCGTTAAATTCACATTGAAAGGGAAGATGTGAAGTCTCCATCTTCGAGCAGCAAGTATAATCACATTTCAACCATAAATTCTAAGCATACCAACACAATATTTTAATTTGATCCCATAAGTGTTTCTCCTTTTGAGTCAAGCGATAATCCCTAAAATACTCACGTTGATCCAACGTGTATCCCATTATGAAGTTCAATGGGGAATTCCTAGGATTATCAAAGTAGTATTGAATGTTTTCCACATATCCATCATTGAGGATTTTAGGAGGTTCCTCATCTCCATGATTAGCAAGTACAACTATTATTTTTGTGTTTCATGTTCCATATCCATAACTAAAGATATAAAACAACTAATAATAGAAAATAAAAATTACTTAGTGATAAAGCAAACAAGCACACATGAGAATATCAACCACTACGCTATTGCTCCCCGGCAACGACGCCAGAAAAAGGTCTTGATAACCCACAAGTATAGGGGGTCGAACCCAATAAGTATCTAAAGGAAGAACTAATAATCTCTCAAGTTCTATGGACCATCGATACAACTCTACACATGCTAATGCTTAGTTTACCTAGAACAAGTATGAAACTATTTTGTGGGAAGGAAACTAGAAGTACTTAGTAGGTGTAATAGATAGTTTTGCAAGGAAATAAAAAGCAAGTAAATAAAAGTTAGGGGTTGTTTAGTAGAAAGTTTTTTGGGTAACGCAAGAGAAAGAGTATCCATGGACAATTGAACATAACATTGTAGATACTTATCATATGCAATGACGGAGAGGCATACACTAACACACTTTCCGTACTTGGATCATATGAACTTATGATTGGACCTCTAGCAAGCATCCACAACTACAAGAAATCATTAAGGTAAACCCAACCATAACATTAAACATCAAGTCCTTTTTACTCCCATATGCACACAACTCTCTTACTCGGGTGTAAGCTTCTGTCACTCTAGCCACACACTATAAGCGAATCATGAACATATTGCAAACCCTCCAACATCAATCTTTCACATGTGCGCCTCATGGAAAGCACCTTAGGACATCACCATATCAACACACAATTCATATCAATAACATCATATAACAATTAACCCATAGGACAAAATAAATCTACTCAAATATCATAGGATAATCACACATCATTGGATAATAATATATAACATTAAGCACCATGTTCAAGTACAGATTACAGCAGGGAAGTGAGGTTTTACACCACTACATAGAGGAGGGGAGAGTTGGTGGTGACGACGGCGAAGTTGTTTCTATAGATTGTCGTCACGATGGTTGCCCCAACGGCGCTCCGGTGCCACACGGAGAAAGGGGGAGAGAGCCCCCCCCCCTTCTTCTTCTTACTTGGCCTCCTCCCTAGGTGGGACGAGGGTTTCTCCTCTAGCCCATGGCCGCCATGGCACCCAGAGGGCAGCATCCCATCCAGGATTGGATCTCTCTCTATATATATGTTTCTCTCTTGTTTTTGTGACCTATTTTCTGGCCCATCACCGTTTCTTAAATATCCGGAGATCCGTAACTTCTATCGGGCTGGAATTTTGAGGGAATTCTTACCACGAAAATATCTTTCTTGCGGCACAAGGAGTGCCTCAACCGACTTAAGGGGTGGCACAAGCCATCAACCCCCGCCCCCGCCCCCCGGGCCATGCCCTGTTGGCTTGTACCTCCCTCGAGCATTGTCTCGTGTTGATTCCGACTCCCACAATTCACATATATTCCGTAAATTTTATCTCATTTGGACTTCATTTGATATGGAATTTCTGTGAAACAAAAAACACGCAAAAAACAGGAACTGACAGTCGGCACTGGGACAATAGGTTAGGGCTCAAAAATAATATAAATTGGTAAATAATTACTCAGAAAGTATCGTAGAATGATAATATAATATCATGGAACAATTCGAAATTATAGATATGCTGGAGACGTGTCACACGCGTGGGTCTTCTCGGCCTCCCTATTCTCAACCATCGTGACATACGAAGGCACCCAATAGAGTTGTGGGGAGGAGGAATGTGCAGATAGGGTTTGGACGGAGTAGGCAAGCCAACTTTAAAGCAGGGGTAGGCTTCTCAGTCACCACGCTGTCGTGAATGCTGGTAGGCGGTAGGACGGTCAGCCAATGTGAATGCGCGGATGTTTTATAGAGTCAGATGATGCAAGAGGGTTTTGGATGTGTCGTGGTTGTCGGAGTCTAATGTCTTGGACATTCAAACTCCCCAAGATCTCTCTTCAATTTGGCGTTGGTTTGTAGGATTTCAGACGCTAGGACTGGTCCGGCCCAATTTGGTGACCCACATTGAGGCAGAAAAGTGTTTGAAAGGCCCGATTTGAATATTTGTGGTGATTTTTAAAGTCTAAACTCCCTCACTTTATTGATTGTTGACAATATTTATCAGGAAATAGTGTAGGTTAGTATGTCAGAAGAGCCAAGGTGGTGTCCTTTAGGAAGACCTAGAGCGAATTTAGCGAGTCTGTACGTCCATATATTGGTTTCTCTACTTTGAAAAATGAAAGAACGAAGTAAAAAAAAATAAACCGACGCCACCCATGGAAGCCCCGGTTCGATTCCTCCAAAGTTACCTCGAGTCATTGATGGGGTTGAAGTTGAATTCTTCCATTAATCAAGCTTGTTGTTGCCTCCAGTATCACATATGATAGACTCGACCGCAAGCATGTTATTGCCTTTGGTATCACATGTGATAGACTCCACCGCAAATACCCCGGGCTCCTCCTGGCCGGGGCTGGTCCAAGTTGAACACGGATGGTTTTGTGGGTTAGGATGGTGTTGCGGGAGCGGGCATGATTCTTCGCAATGAAGTTGGTGAGATCATGTTCTCAGCATGTCGACATTTGTACGTTTGTCGTGGTGCATTGAAGGCCGAGCTTTGTGCTTGTATGGATGGCCTCTCTCTTGCTCTCCAAAGTTGTAACACTCCAATTGCAATTGAGGTGGATTTATCTATGACGGTATCCATGATCAAAACCCCGGTGTGGATCGTTCTCTTTATACTCCTATAAGGAGATCAAGTATTTGAAAAGCTTGCGGGACGCTAGTATTTCCCATGTATACCGTTGTCAAAATAAGGCTAGTGATGGGCTAGAAAATTTTGCTCGGAGCAAAGGGAGAACAATAACGTGGTTAGGATCGGGTCCTCAAAAGGTCCTTGAGTTGGTTGTCAATATAAAAAAACATTATATACAAAAAAATGTGCAATGCGTAAGGAAAAATAACTGTATAATTTTAAATTCTTTTTTGAATTTTTCGATCATGCATTTACAAAATATCAAATGTGCATATAAAATGTTTCCGATGTATAAGTAAAATGTACACAAAAAAATTCTTTGTATATGGAACAAATTAGACATAACAAATTAATATGAAAAAATGCTAATCATGTACTTGGAAAATGTCAAACATATATAAAAAATATTCCTAATGTATACCAAAAATGTAGAATGTGTATAAAAAAGTAAACATCAAAATTAAATATGGTTTGATAAATTTTGACCATGAAATTGGAAAATATTAAACATGTAAATATAAAAATATATAATGGCTTAACTTTTGATTTTCATATTGTTCTAAATTGTTTCCATAACAAAAAAAGTAGCAAACATGTCGGTGCGTTGCAAACTTAAACATTGGGTATGCATGTCCTTACAAATTGACCGTTTACGATGAAGCTGTCTAATATGTTTGCAACCAAATTAAGACTTCACTTGGATTACAATTGCAAACACATATATCAGCAAGACAAAAATAACGCTCTTATGCGCATGTTGTCATTAATAAAAAAATGGAGTTTGCTATTTTCATCATAATGTAAATAAGGGCATCACCAAAGAGAAATGGCAACAAATGCGTAAAGAGATAGTTGCAACTAGGTAGATACTTTTATTGTGTAATAAATTAGAAACACCTTGAATGCACTTAAAACATTAGCACATCTTTATGATTTTGCTTAACACATGGACATGTTTCTTCCATTGAAACGCATGGGTATGCTTGCTAGTGAATAATAATAAAAGGTTGAATCTCGCGGGCAAGTCGTCCGCCCGATTGTGATGTACTCGCTATCTGCTTACACTTTGTAGCGATCAGTTGGTGTGAGATATGAAGATCCGCCACGAGAGCTTGTGCTTCCCGGCAGGCGGTTGCTTCCAAAACAGCAGGATCCACGATGCCTAGTACTCGTTTCAGCACAAAGGGCCCCGGGTAGTTCCCTTCCGAATCGCTGCAAATAGCCGATGAGGATCCCTCGCAGCCCTCCCTGTCCACCACACCATTCACAGGGCCGGCCCACAGGCCGGGGCAACAAGGCACCCGCCCTGGTCCCCTGGAGGTAGGGGCCCCGGCCCAGCACCGCAACACCTAGCGACTAGCGAGCCTCGCCTATTACCTCTCGCCGCCTCGCCTCCTGCGGTCGCCTCGCCTCCAGATTCGAGGAACAACGCCGCGGCTCCCGCGGTCCCGCGCCTGATTCGAGGCGATGAGGTCGTCGATCCCGTGCCGCCATTAATGGAGACCAACGGTGATTTCCCTTCCCCAATCTTCTCCCTCCTTCCCTAAGTCACAGGAAAGATTGAATGGTCTTGCTACTTTATGCATTGAGAAAGATAAACTGGATGAAATAAATGTTGATATGATTATTGATGACTTTGCTTCTCGAAGTGTTAGAGGAAACACCAAGATCGTATCTTCACAGTACAAACATGAAGTGCTAATCTTGCTTTGTTGTGCCTTATGCAGGAAGCCTTAGAGAAATTTTATCCGGGTGAAGACATGGAGTGAAGAACATGCGGATTGGGGAGGCTAGAAACCAATGTAAGTTCCGTAGATATGAACATCAATGTAAACATGAAGTGCTAAGTTTGCTACCAGTTTTGACATGGGTTTTTGTTTTGCAGATCAATTGATGAAATGACGGTCTCTTTGTGCCACTTAGAAGAGTGATCTTTTGTACAACTATATTGTTTCCATACAACTATGTTGTACTTCTCTAGATTATTACAAATAAATAACATGTGGCATGCGTTTCATTGTCCTTGTTCAAAGACCATTGATCTATACTATGTACTGATTACTGAATTGCTGTTGAAATACGACAAATTTCAAATTTCTATCTGTCTACAAGGGCCCCATTTTGTTGTCTCGCCACAGGGCCTCTGAAATGTATGGACCGGCCCTGCTTCCCTTAATCCGCTATAGATTTGATGTTAAATAGCTGAGAGACTCCTCCTTCAGATTCGGAATTTCGGAGCAGGGGAAGGACATCGCCTTCTCTACTCGCTGGTGCATGGCCTGAGAGACTCCTCCAGACAGGCCTGCCTCCAGAGTCCAGATTCGAGGTCCCTTCTCTACTCGCCGGTGCAGGGGCAGGGCCTGTTCCGGTGCATCTCTGGAGGCTGGAGCAAGCAGGTTGCCATTTCTCATTTTCTCTGCTGCTTAGTCCTCTACTCCTCTATGAAAACTGATTTATTCTTGATACAGAGAGAGTGTAGGGAGCACAGGGAAGATTTCACATCGACAATTTCATACCGAGCCCATATCCAGGTGCTTTTGTTCCCTGTATTGACTCTTTTTTTGCAAATTGATTGGTGACATGTCTTTTAGAAAATGTTTATCTGATAGTGAGAAAAGGAAGAGAAAAAACAGAAAGATGAACTAATAGAATCCGAGAAAGGTTCAATTGACAATTTTTTTAGAACTGGTAGTTCTTCTAGGAACTCCTTGCAATTGGCCATAGTGACTATTGAAGAGCAGCAAACTGAAAATTTAGATGAAGATTATGTTACCAACAAGGATGAAATTAATCTTAGTGAGCATGAAAATCTAGTTGATTCAACAAATTTAGAAATTCCAAGTGTTAGTGAACAACAACCTTTTACTACTGATATCTTAGATCCACGACACTCGAATAATTTGGATGATAAAGCTAGGCATATTTTAGTAGAGAAGGGGCGTGTAAGAGAAGAGAATATTTTGTTCCCATCAGATAGTTCTTCTAGACATTTTTCACAATTACTATTTCAGAAAATTAAGCAATGGGGAGATGCATGATAGGAAATGGTTATTTTACTCTAAACATGTTGACAAGGTCTATTGCTTTTGTTGTAAGGTTTTCAATCCCATAACAACAAGAGTTCATTAGCATGTAATGGATTGAAAGTTTGGAAGCATCTAAGCGAGAGACTTAAAGAACATGAAAATGGTGTAGAGCATATTAGAAACATGAACACTTGGAATGAGTTTAGAGTCAGATTATCCAAAAGTAAAACAATTGATAAGGATTTGATGCAGCAGATCACAAAGGAGAAAGAACGTTTGAGACAAGTGCTAATAAGACTAGTATCCATTGTGAAGTTTCTTGCTAAACGCAACTTAGCTTTTCGCGGATCTAGTGAAAAACTTTACGAACACAACAATGGTAATTTCTTGGCATGTGTTGAGATGATTGCAGAATTTGATCCAATAATGCAGGAACATCTTAGGAGAATAAAAAATGATGAGATTCATCATCATTAGCTCAGCCACAAAATTCAAAATGAGTTAATTTCTCTATTAGCCTCTAGTGTTACAACATCTATCCTAAAAATTGTTAAAGAGGCCAAATATTTCTCCATAATTCTTGATTGCACTCCGGATGTTAGTCATCAAGAACGAATGACTTTAATTATTAGATGTGTTAACATGTCCAATAACAAAATTAAGATAGAGGGGTTCTTTATGGAATTTTCGAAGGTGGATGACACATCTGGTTTGGGTCTTTTTAGTGTACTTCTTGATGCTATAAAGTCTTATGGCCTAAATATTAATGATGTGAGGGGCCAAGGTTACGATAATGGTTCAAACATGAAAGGAAAAAAACAAGGGGTACAAAGTCGATTGCTTGAAATTAACTCAAGTGTTGTGTATATGCCATGTGTGTGTCATAGTCTAAATCTTACTTTGTGTGATATGGCAAGTTCGTGCAGTAAAGCTATTCCTTTTTTTTGGAATTGTGCAATGCATTTATGTTTTGTTTTCAAGTTCCACTAAAAGATGGGAAAGTGTTCCTTGACCATATTCCAAATTTGACTGTGAAAGGTTTGTCTAACACGCGGTGGGAGAGTCGAATCAAGAGTGTTAAAGCTATTAGATATCAAGCACCCCAATTAAGGATAGCTTTGTCCGAGCTAGGTAAAATTTGTGATGATGCCAAGTCAAAGACGGATGCGAAAAATTTATATAATGCACTTGGTAGTTTTGAATTTTACTAGGCATGGTCATTTGGCATGACATTTTATTTGTTGTGAACACGGTGAGAAAAAAGTTGCAGTGTGCGACCATGTGTGTTGACTCTACTTTGCAGCAAATTGAAGGAATGATGCTTTTTTTTAAATTACAGAAATGAAGGATTTGCATCTAGTTTAACGATTGCGAAAGGACTTGCATCAGAAATGGGAATGGATCCATCGTTTCCAGTAAAACGTAATGTTACTAGGAAGAAGCAATTTGATGAACCCGATAATGTTGAAGATGTTCTATTAGCTGAGAAGGCGTTTGGAGTTAATTACTTCTTAGTTATGGTTGATGTTGCAAAAGTATCTCTAAAAAACAGATTTGAAGAACTTAAAGTGTTCCAAAGTATATTTGGCTTTTTACTTACCTCGAAAGATTTAAAATCGTTGAATGATGTTGAATTACGCAAATGTTGTGCTAAATTTGTAGAAGCGTTTTCTCAAGGTGATGTTGAATTAGATGAGCTCTTTTCAGAATTACGAATGTTGCAAATGACTTTAGCAGATTCTGATGTGCCATTGCGTGCTATGGAGATTTTTGAGTATGTTAGAGACATAGGCTATTTTCCAAATATATTAATAACTTATCGAATTTTAGTTACTGTACCAGTCACTGTAGCATCAGCTGAACGTAGTTTCTCAAAGTTGAAGCTATTGAAAAATTATTTGAGATCAACAATGTCACAGAAAAGATTGAATGGTCTTGTTACTTTATGCATTGAGAAAGATAAACTGGATGAAATAAATGTTGATGTGATTATTGATGACTTTGCTTCTCGAAGTGTTAGAAAAAACACCAAGATCGTATCTTCATAATATAAACATGAAGTGCTAAGCTTGCTTTGTTGTGACTTATGCAGGAAGCCTTAGAGAAATTTTATCCGGATGAAGACATGGAGTGAAGAACACGCAGTCTGGGGAGGCTAGAAACCAATGTAAGTTTCGTAGATCTGAACATCAATGTAAACATGAAGTGCTAAGTTTGGTACCAGTTTTGACATGGGTTTTTGTTTTGCAGATCAATTGATGAAATGATGGTCTTTTTGTGCCACTTAGAAGAGTGATCTTTTGTACAACTATATTGTTTACGTACTACTATGTTGTACTTTTCTAGATTATTACAAATAAATAACATGTGACGTGCGTTTCATTGTCCCTGTTCAAAGACAATTGATCTATACTATGTACTGATTACTGAATTGCTGTTGAAATACGATAAATTTAAATTTTTATCTGTCTATAAGGACCCTATTTTATTGTGTCGCCCCAGGGCCTATGAAATGTATAGACCGGCCCTGTCCATTCACACGCACTTTCGCGACACCAGCCTGTGGTGGGATCCAAAGGTGCACGGTGTAACGCCGACTATTCATGATGACTTTGTTGAGCCGCCGGTTTCGGCTTGCATTCCTCTAGCTCCCGCATATACTTCCGTCTAAACAGATGTGTAGCTCGGGGGCTCTGGAAATCGTGCTCAGGAAATGAATAGCTTTCCTTCGCGCATGCCAGATCGCCCATAACGTGATCAAAACCGTCGCAAAATTATGCGTGGCGTTTCGTTGGCGTTGGAGATGCCCTTAGATTAGGTTCGGTTCAGGCCCAGGCGCCCAGCCTTTGGCATTTTTATTCAGTTTTCTGTTGTAAAGGCTAGCCGAACAGAGCTCAAAGTGACACACATCAAATTCCAAGAAGAATCTTTTGCAATGATTTACTTTTGGCTACCTCGCCAGATTTATGGAACACTCTACTTGATCGCATCCCAGAATTGAGACTTGTGTCTGGACCAACTGGCATCTGATTTAAGACCACTGAATCACCATGCTGGATCTGCATGCAATGCCCGTTCTGACGAAAAAGCAAAAGAGACTGCAAACAAGAACAAGCTGGTTCAAACATACAGTTCCAAGCAACCATGTTGATGTTGCCCAGGAGAAATTCAAACAATTTTTTCATCATTTTGCATCAATTCAGGAGCACCAGGATGACAAATTGGGATCAAACGGCTGAGCCACTTCAGTTCAGGGTTATTTCTCGCTTGCAAGCATAGAACGTAGAAAGAAAGAAGAAAAATGAAACTCAAACCTCACACGTTAACGGCGCACAATCTTGTCGCCGGGCAAGTAACAACTAACAACCGTAAGGGGAAACAAAGTCCGGCGAGCGACCGACCGGCACCGAGGAAGAACTCAAGGTTTGCACTTCAGAGCTTCGCGCAGATTCTCTTTGCAAAGCGACCAGCAAACTACATCAAGCTATCTAGCTATCTTTCATCTTCTCCTGAACCTGAGCATAACTGCCCTCACATCTTCCATGTGTAGGCGACCGGGCTGCGGACGACATGCTCGTCACTCACCCATGATATCCACCCGAAGTCCGGCTTGGCGCGGCCCGCGCCGGCGGCCTTGGATTCGAAGGTGACATAGTACCTCTGCTTCTGCCCCACCTTCTTGAACACGAGCTTCGCCGGCGTCACCGTGACGCCGACGGACGCAGGGCCGCTCACCTTCACGTCGTAGACGGCCATTGCCGGGCCGACGTTGGTGAGCTCCCTCCTGTACCTCACGGCGTGCCTCGCCTTCTTCCTGAACACGACCGAGAAGGACGGGTAGTTGAGGTCGCCGGGGCGGGACCTCGGCGGGCACGAGACGTTGGACATCTTGGTGATCACCCGGATGTGGGTCGCGCTGTAGTCCAGGGAGCAGAGGAAGGCGGCGTAGTCGTTGGTGGAGATGTCGTACACGAGGCCCGGGGAGAGCGCCTTCTGTGGGTCGACATGGCCTGCGCCGAAGCCGAACGGGGTCGCCGGTGAGCTCCCGGCGGCGTCCCGGAGCGAGGAGTTGGTGTTGTCCATGGTGTATGTGGTGGTCATCAGCGCCGACTTGATGGCCGCAGGGCTCCAGTTTGGGTGCGCCGCCTTGAGCAGCGCGGCGAGTCCGCTGATGTGTGGGCACGACATCGATGTCCCTGCAGGAATCACAATCAGACTATTGTTCAGTGACATCTCACAAAACACAAGGCAGTGTTGTTTCAATGGAATATCGTATCTTGCCACGAGACAAGATCCAGCATGCAATGCTAGAAACCACTCAAACCAAAAAGTAACAAGGGAAAGTAACTTTCTTTGCTGGTGTTGGCTTTGAAAGGTTTCACATCTAGTCTAGTCGTCGTGTAGAGCATCACATGTGCACCTCTGACAAAAGGCAGCGAAAACAAGTGCTGTTTCTGTTTCTTCCAACGAGCAGCGAAAGTTGAAATGAAATGGCGCCTTTTTTGAAACAAAAGTCCAAAGGCTCTGTTTGTGGTTGTGGGTAGCATTTTTTTCATGGGCAATTTGTGCAAGCTGTAAAAAAACTGAGTGGTAATTCCAAACATGATGACAGTATCAGCAGAAACTGAATCTGAACGGTGCACTCACCGGAGATGATGTTGAAGCTAGTCCGGCGGCTGTCCTTGGCGAGCCCTGTCGGCCCTTTGACGCCGGACCACCCGGCCAGGATGTTCACGCCCGGACCTATCATGTCCGGCTTCAGGATGTCGGGCACGACTGTGTTGGGCCCGCGGGAGCTGAACGCCGCCACGACGGGCGACGGCCGGATGCCGAGGGCCGTGCCGCCGAAGCTCAGCATTGCCATCGGCCGGCCACCGCTTTGGGCGTAGTCCCGTATCTTGTCACCGGTCGACTTCCCCACCGCCACGGCCGGGAGGAGGTGGCTGTCCGCCACGAGCTCCTCCCCGCTCGCTGCCGTGTTCGCCAGCACCATCCCGGCGCCGCCGGCGGCCTTGACGACGGCGCCCTTCTCCACGCGCGCGTTCACGCCGCGGTCGCACAGCACAATCTTGCCGCGCACGGAGGCCGGGTTGAGCGTGCCCGACAGACAGAGCTTGCTCGCGTTGTCGCGGCTGCCACCGTAGACGAGAGGGAGCATGACGGGGCGGCCGGATTGGGCGTAGAGGGACACCCCGGCCAGACGCGCGCCGGATGGGAGCGTGACGTAGGCAGGGAAGTCGCGGTCCAGCGTGCCCGCGCCGACGGTGGTCACCCACGGCGCGGAGTTCGCGACCGTGGCGCCGGACGGGCCGGAGTTGCCTGCTGAGCAGGCCACGAACACGCCGGCCGCCGCGGCACCGAAGGCGCCGACTGCCACGGTGTCCCGGTAGTACGGCGCCGCGCCGCCACCGAGCGACAGGGATAGGACGCCCACGCCGTCGGCCACGGCGGAGTCAATGCCAGCCAGAATGTCAGAGCCGAGGCACCCCTCCGGCCAGCACACCTTGTACGCCGCCACGCGAGCCCCGGGCGCCATTCCGCGTGCCGTCCCTGTGGCGTACCCGAACAGGCTCGCGTTGGCCACCGCGGCGCCCGCGGCAGTCGTCGCCGTGTGCGTCCCGTGCCCGTCCCTGTCCCGCGCAGACCGCCTCCCCACGCCCATTCCGCCGCGGCCGCCGTTCGCGGCGCGGAAGCCCCGAGAGAAGCTCCGCGCGCCTACGAGCTTCCTCCCGCATGCGCTCGCCGGGAAGTCCACGCCGGCCTCGCACACGCCCTTCCAATGCGCGGGTGGGGGCGGGAGGTCGCCGCCCGCGAAGCTCGGCGACTCCGGCCAGACGCCGGTGTCAAGAACCCCTATGACCACGTCGTGCGAGGCCGCGTCCAGGTTGCGGATGGCCGGCTGGTACGCCGGGGAGAGCAGTCCCAAGAACTCCGGGGTGCGCGTGGTGTGGAGCTGGAACACGGTGTCCGGCACGACCTGCAGCACGCCCGGGCTGTCGCGGAGGAGCGCCAGGTGGTGCGGGAGCAGCGCCGCCGCGAAACCGTGCGCAGCGACGGAGTAGGAGTAGAGCAGGTGGCGCGCCGGGTCGATGGACAGGGACTGGAGGTGCGCCGCGTGCCAATGAGCCGGGGATGGGTGCGCCGCCGGCATGGCCGCCGGGTCCATGAACACGATGTAGGTCGCCGTCGTGCCGCCGCTGCTCGAGACGTCGGTGTCGCCACTGGCATTGGAGAGCGAGTGGCCTGCAAGGAGAACGAGGACGCACAGCAACAGGTGAGCGTGCGCCTCCATTGGGGGAGGGAGTGGAGGGTGGGGGACGGGGAGTGAGGAGAGGACGAGACTGAGGCTGACTGAGATGCTGGTGATAATGGCTGGTGTCTGGGAAAGCACTTGTGCGTGTTGGGGGGCTGGGGCCCTTCCGCAGGGCTTTAGAGAGGTTTTGAGGGCTTTTTGGCGAATCAGAATGAGTGATCAGGGAGGAAGAAGATGCTCTGTTTTCTGCTTTTTCTTTGTGTCCAGATAAACTTGAGATGATTAGGGAGTGATGCAGCATCTTTCCCAGGATTAGTTGGCTTTAGTGTGATTATCTTGGTTTCTTGTAAGTGATGAGAGAATAAGAATGTGGTGGTAACGCCTCTATCGAGTGCCTAATAATTCGTTGATCAAGTAGTATATCCTTTTCTTCATCATTGGCCTTTCCACCATCTATTCAGGGTTGCTCCCTCAATTTCAAAGTAGGATCCCCATCGAACTGTTTTGAAAAATAATTATGGTTCTACACATTACATCTGGTTTTAGTTACCTTATTTTTATGAAAGCGTATAGAACACAACTAGCTAAGTTTTCTCTATGGTCTTAGTCACCTGACATGGGTGTGATGTCACTTTTTCTTTTTCTGTGCAGCCAGTTTGTCCCTTGTCCAACCCATTTATGTCCCAGCCCATTTTCTCTTTAGCCCATTGATTATAAGGAGCACCTAGAGCACAACTATCTAAGTTTTATTTCCTATCTGGGTTGTTTGTCTTTTTCTTTTCCATCTGGGCCTGCTACCTTTATATCCTGTCTTCCATTGTCACGTGACCTCGAAGAGGAAAAACCCTTCATCCCTCTGCTTCCCATCCCCGGTCGCCAGCCACCCTCATGCCCATTCCCTGCTGCCAGCCACCACTCCTGGCCATCCCCAACCCTACCGCCAGCCATCCTCCTGCCCATCCCTGGCCAAGAAAATATCCTAGATCTGTGGCCTGATGTAGCTGAAACAAAGTTTGGGAAGATTTAGGACACGCAAAAACAACACAAAAACTGTGTGCGGCACGGATCCAGATGGGGAAGCTGAGCAAAGGACTTAGAGAACTCACCAAGGTAACCTGCTTTGATTTGTTTTGCCAATTGTTTCCTTGGGGCTTTCAATTTGTCTTTATTTTAATTTTTATCTGGAATTGATGATCCAAAGAAAGGTTATAACATGTAGAAAAAGAAAAGAAAAACTCTTTGATCAATTTTTTTCTCTGGCAATGAAGCTATACTTACCACTTATGGAGGCTACCTGCTTGGTAATCAGGTTAGATATCAGACATGATGTAGCTTCGTACACTTAAAAGGTAGTGCATTTTCATGGACTTCAAAAAACAAAGATATGCAGCTTGGTACACATACTTGAAACTGAAAAGAAAATGTTGTTCGTTTGCAGGCGATGTCGTACAACAACCAAAATTGTGGTTTTCCATGTGGTGAGTCGAGCAAAGTGCATGCAACATCGCATAGATTGTGGTTGGATCATTAAATTGCTCCTGGTTGTAGTTACAACCAAGCGCAAACAAATACTCACCTACATAACATGAGAGACATCAATCCAGGTGTAAACGCCCAAGAGGCGATCCTATCCTTATTTTGGCGCGAGGGCCTCGACAGGGATAGAAGCGCATCTCGTCGTTTCGCAAGAATGGATATCGTTACAAGTACATGTACTGAAGAGAAGAGTATATGGAATTGGCTTACACTCGCCACATGCTACATCAGAGTCACATCAGTACAATACATAAAATATCACGAAGAAGAGAAGGGTCCGAGTATGGACGAAAACAAACGAGAAAAGAACGACGTCCATCTTTGCTATCCCAGGCTGCCGGCCTGGAACCCATCCTAGATCGATGATGAAGAAGAAGAAGAAGAAGCAACTCCAAATGATCAACCAACGCGCTCGCATCAAGTAATCTTTACATGTACCTGCAACTGGTGTTGTAGTAATCTGTGAGCCACAGGGGACTCAGCAATCTCATTTCCAAAGGTATCAAGACTAGCAAAGCTTAATGGGTGAGGTATGGTTAAGTGGTGAGGCTGCAGCAAGCGACTAAGCATTATATGAGGTGGCTAACTTACGAGTACAAGAAATAAGAGGGCGGTGATCTACGCATAGCGGACGTGAACTACTGTTGATCAAATGAATGATCTTGAACACCTACTTACGTCAAACATAACCCCACCGTGTCCTCGATCGGAGAAGGAACTCACGAAAGAGACAGTGATGGTTACGCACTCAGTTGGCATATTTTAATTAAGTTAACTTCAAGTTATCTAGAACCGGTGTTAAGCAAAGTTTCCACGTTGCCACATAACCGCGGGCATGACTTTCCGAAATATTTAACCCTGCAGGGGTGCTCCAACTAGTCCATCACAAACTATCACACGCTGCGACGGAATAACCTCGATCAGGGAAACCCGTGATCTCCTCGGATCCCTATTGGAAAACCTCAACCTCGAGTTAGCTCAAAGCATCCTCGGAATCCCTCGCACAAGACGCTCGATAAAGGTACAACAAGTCCAGCAAGGCCGCCCGGCATGTCGACGATCCCGATAAGAGCCACGTATCTTGTTCTCAGGACACGACGGATGAGCGATGGTTACCACGCCAAACGCTGAGTTGCCCCGAGTAACGTTAATAAGCTGCTCTTTTTTGGACCAGCACTGGCCCTCCCTGTGTTATGTAGAATTACTCCTCGGGTTCATGACGCCATATGCTTTTCATTATTAACAGAATTATTATGTTGGGCAAGTATAGTACCAATGTTGGGCCTTGCCAGACGAGCTTTATCCTAAAACGAGAATCTAGGGGGTCCCCATAACAACCCCAAGCATGTTAGGAGCGCTCATTTATGGAACATAACACCGGTAACCGAAAACTAAGGCGACAAAGGTGGAACAAAACACCAGGCTAGAAAGGCCGAGCCTTCCACCTTTTACCAAGTACATATGTGCATTAAATTATTTAGCATTAATATGGTCATATAACAAGGAACCCATGTTATCACATGTAAGCAACTGCACCTGCCACTAGCAACGCTACCACATGGTAAAGCAAGCGGTAACATAGCCAATCAGTGGTTTGCTAGGTGGTGAACGGTTGAAGGTTTTCATGGCAATGTTGAGAGGCTGATATTTAACAGGTGGTAGGCAGCGAGACATAACGATAGAAACCGTAAAACTAGCATGGCAATGATAGTAATGGTATCCGGGGAAATGGTCATCTTGCCTGAGATCCCACTTGGAATAAGAATGACTCCGTGAAGCAGACGAATCAATGTAGTCGAACGAGTCCTCACATTCCGACACGCTTGCGGAACTCTATCGAGACGAAGCAAACCGGAAACAAGAATCAACACACGATATTCACCACGGCACATGCACGACAAGATGAAATCCACATATGATGCATGATCAGTTGAATATATGTAAGACACGACATGTCAATTCACAACAAGCAAACACTACACGTTAAGTGAAGTTCAATATGCAGCGAGTTGCATATTGACGAAACTCCACATCCGAATTATTTATTTCTATCCCGATTAGGTATACGGCAATATTAAATGTGGTTAAACAAGGCAAGAGGTGAAGCGTAATTAAACAACCCATCTAGGCAGTTTAAATGAGGTCGGAAACGACATATAGCATCTCTTAGATGACCTCATACGTCAATTTATAATTCTGTCCAGATCTGAACTAACACGTTTAAATATTTGTTAAACAGAAAAATAAATAGGTTCACGTGATTCTACGCGTTGTTACAATCAATTTACACATAGAGAACATCTCCAATGGAGCTACGGTTCAAAAGATACAAACACCGCAAGATACGATGGCATGAATGCAAAATGTGTGCAACAACAGTCACAAGCATTTAAAAACATACAACGAGCAAGATAACATGAAACTACATGAGATTCTAAGCAAGTTTCATGTAGGACATGATCAAAACGGAGCAACGGTTCAACAACTACGAGCTAAACAAGAAATCACTACAATCTGCCCAAAACAGCAACATGGCATTTTCTACACCCTCGAACAACAAGCTACACAAATCCAAAATGCTCAAACAAGGCATGAGACAGTAAAGGGCAAGATGCACTACAATATACTACTAATAACATTTAGCATGGAAGCATGGATCACTAGGAAAAGAACTCACAAAATGGCATCTCACACAGAGTTTCAGACTTAGTGAAAATATCAGTTTATGACAGTGCAGTTTTCGATCTGAAGGCATATTAACAACAACAAAACTATATTCTATAGGTCTCCAAATGGCATGAAAATTCAAGCATGCTAGAGAATCTTAAGGTCTACAACTAACTCCATTGCACCAACCTCAAAAGAGCTACAGATCGCCAGATAAACTCATGACAAGACAGCAACAAAATATAACAGATTTCAGACTTAGAAATATTTCAGCATCTCCAAATAAGCACTATTTTCTAGCATGTTGAGAACAAGAAAACAACACCTAAACATGGATTTCTATTGCAACCAAAATTACTAGAGGCTAGCCTACACATCCAAGGGCATATCTCTAGTTGACAACTCATTCATATCATGCACGGATTAAGTCGCACAAAATAAACAAAAGGCAACATGGGAAAATATCACGCGCACTAACTTGCTCCAAAGCTAAAACTAAATGCACAGTTAAATTATATGGACTTTTCTACCCCGAAAACATGTATAATATGAGGGGTTGCAAAATAATAATATCACCACACGTATATGCAAGAATATGTCCTAAACGCGATATAACAAACTAGCGACAGAACCTACACGCAAAAATGCAAACAACTACGCTAAAATACATGACAAAAGGTCCCTAAAAATATGAGCATTTCATCTACGGGGTTTAAGCAATCGGACACGCACAAAAATAAATACGGGATAATTCCCTATTAAGATAGCACGCAAAACTAGGCATACGGCAAGTCAGACTACTCCAAACATGCATGCAAGTTGCAAATATTAATCTACGCAGAAAACTACACGATCTACATATTTAAAACGTTCCGATCCAATACACAAAATAAAAGTTACGGGCGTTTGAAAATTTAGCGTTTATTTCTGAAATTAAAATTCGGAAAAACCGAAATAACTACACGGGCCGAAAGAGGGTGGCGCAATATAGAATAATGCGTCTGCGGTGCTAGATAGGGCAGCAGGGGGGAGAGGCTCACCTCGGGCCTGAGCAGGCCGGCCTAGAGGAGAGGGCGAGCTGGGCCGAGGCTCTGCGGTGCGGGGAAATGGAGGCGGTTGCCGCCGGCGGCGGCACGATGAGAGGCAACGGCGACCTAGGCAAGCAGGGGCTGGCTCGGGGCAGAGGCGCGGGCGCTCGGGCTGCTGCCTGCCTCGGGCGAGCTCGCGGGCGCTGCTCCCTTCAGGCCGGTGGGCCCTAGCGGCTGAGGAGAGATAGGAGGGAGGCGGCTAGGGTTTCGGGGCGGCGCGGAAAACGAGTAACTAGGGATGGCTGCGCTAAAATGGCATGGGAGGCCTATTTATAACAATGGGGGGCTAGGTTTAGCAGTTTTTCGCCCCGGTTTCAACTGGGCGACCTAAATCGGACGATCTCGACCCAGGGACGGGCTAAGTGCCCGTGTAGAGTGGCCAGCCGGAGACGAGAGGGAAAACGGGCACCCGGCAACGTGATTTACAATACCGAAAAATGCCCGACGAATAACCGAAGACGGTGCCACTACGATCAACCGTTCGGGTACCAGATGGACTCCGATTGCGATGAACATTGACAGGCGGCCTACCTATATCTAAATAAGACCGCACGTCAAGTTTCGACCCCAATCCAAGAATATTTTACACACACTTTTAAAAACAAGATTTTGACGATGCCGCGGGCGCGTGCGTGTGTGGTCGGGCTCAACACGGGCAACGACGAACACGGAGAGAATCGGCAACTAATAACGAATGCAAGTTTTGAAAACTGGCGGCAACGGAGATGCCGATACAATGCAGATGATGCAAATGATGTGATGATGTATGCGACAGACAAAGGAACCATACGGCGAGAACGGTATAAAAGGGGAATCTTCTGGAACGTCGGTCTCGGGCTATCACACTAGACTACAGGAGTAACAACAATCCACTACAGGTACGCATAAAAAAAGAAACATCGGTACAAAATCTCGCCCCTTTTGATGAGGGCAGTGTCTACATAAGTAAAAAACAGCAAATGACTACAACATCAGGAAAATAGTTGTCCATTCGATGCTTCTTAATTACTGTTGTTACTCAAAAATGTTGTTAAGTCTGCTTCCTAATTTTTAATTTCAATTTTTTTATTACATATAAAATGATTATTATGGCAGGTGGATCAATGGACATATCTGTTTGTTGGAGCTTCGACAAGCCATTTTACAGAAACATGAAGGAATCAGTCTCCTGTAAGTATGTTACATGACCAATGATGCAGCTACGATCATGCTAATAACGTGCTAAAAGGAAAATATGGCTTGTTGACGCTGAAAAACATTATTATTCTCATTTAAAATAGGGAATGCAGCTCATGAACATGACGAGTGATGCACCTATGTCTTAAATGCAATTGATGTTTGATGCTGAACAAGAGGTTTGCTCCTGACTCACTACTTTGCTAAAAAACAACAAAAAATTCTGAAGAATAAACATTAACAAATGAGTGTTTGTTTTTTGTATCCTGGCAGGGTGCAAAGTATGCATCATCTCAATCCCAAGAAGAGCGGCTGCTTCATAGTGAGGTTTGTCTTCATGAACTTGAATAGAAAAAACATTGGCATCAAATGATTTCTTTTGTATAAACTTACATATGTATACCGTCGCTAAAGTAAATCTCTTCTTGCTATCAAAAAACTTTCAGAATGAAATATTCATGATAATTGGGCGATATGGAAGAGCAACATCAGAGGATCCAATGCAAACAAGTGCTCAAACAAGAACAGGTCCATCAGAAGTTGAGAACAATCAATGTCGAGAAGAGTTCCCTTTCATTGAAAATTCATTTTTTGAAAGCCCGCAAGATCTGAATTGTTACACTGAACAACCTGAGGAAGCAATAGAACTCACCTCTGTGCAGTTGCTTGATGAAGATGATACAGACAGTGAATCGGAAGATGAGCTTTCCCTTGGACATAAAGGAAAAAGTATTGATATGGATGTTGATAATGTTGGAGAACAAGAAAACACTGAAATGGGAGTCAAAAAAGAACAACTAACACAAGATGACATCCTCATGTTCCTTGAAGATGAAAGTATTGTTGTGGCTCGTACGTGCAGCCAGGAAGTCCGTAGCCATCATGTGCCACTAGTTGACATGGCATTTGACAACCAAGAAGCAGCGTTTGGATTCTACGATGAGTATGCGTCAATTTGTGGCTTATGTGTCAAGAAGGCAGGTTCTTTTGTGCAAAGAAGGAAGGTGGGAGTGCATCGATAAGAATTACTTTCAAATGTAACCGCTCTGGGAGAAGGATTGATGAAGAAGAGAAGGAGGCAAGGCTGAGGAAACGTCGGGAAACAAGACAGCAAAAAACACGACAGGTTCCACTGGAAAACTTGAAAAAGAAGAAAACCAACACCATTGATATAACTGGTTGTATGGCTCAACTGATTATCACCAAGAAAAATGAGAAATGGGTAATTACAACCATCAACCTTGAACACAACCATGATTTGAGTCCCCCGTCTGAAACAAAGTATATGCGTTCTCATAAGCATATGACAGAGGAGGAGAAACTTCTTATCTGCACATTCAATTCTGCCAACAAGAAAGATAATGACAATCCTAAGTTTCTCGAGAGGTGGCAATACTCCTTACACTAAAAAATATCAACAATGTGAGGACAACGATTGGAAAGGAGACTAACAAAAATGACATGATGCAAGTGCTGACTTACTTCAGAAAAAGGCAAGCAGAGGATCCAAGGTTCTATTATGCGTTCAAGATAGCTAAGGTTTCTGACGAGGCAAGCAAGGTGTTATGTATTTTCTGGGCTGATGGATATGCAAGAAAGATGTACGACTTGTATGGTGATTTCTTGAGCTTTGACACAACATTCAAGACAAACAAATACAATCTACCATTCGCTCCTTTTGTTGGCATCATAGGTCACGGTCAGAATTGCTTGTTTGCTTGTTCCATAATTGAGAATGAGTCAACTGATACATTTAAGTGGTTGTTTGAGACATTCCTTCATTGCATAGGAGGCAAAGCTCCTGTCACAATCATCACAGATGAAGATGCAGCCATGAAGACGACAATTCCTATGGTTTTCCCTAATTCTGTTCACAGACGATGCCTATTCCACGTTAAAAAGAAAGCTGAAGAAAAATGCCGTGGGACGTTTGCAACAAAGGAAAACATGCATGATGATTTCAGTGATATCATACACAACTCGTTGAGAGAGGCTGAGTCTGAAAGATTGTGGCCAGATATGATAGAGAGATATGGAGTTCAACATGTGAAATATTTTAATCTTATATGGAAAAAAAAGAGATTCGTTCTAGTGTACTTCAAAAAGAATTTTTTTTCCCCATTCATTCATTCTACTGCATGATGAGAGGATAACATAACTTCAACTCACAGTGTGATATATTTCTTGGAAGAATATCAAAGGATTTCTCAAAATATTCAAGATAATGAGCAGCAAGAGGACTCAATAAAAAGGACAACTCAACCAACTTTCTGGGCTCAGAGTGAACTTGAGATTCAGGCAGCAGCAATGTACAATAGTAAAATCTTCTACAGGTTCCAAAAGCAGATAAAATTTGTTATGAATTTACATGTTGAAGAAATTGTGTGAAATGTGAGGTATGAAGTTTACAAGACAGAAATGGTGGATGTAAAAGATTTCAAATAAAGAAGGTTTATTGTTGAAGTCAACATGCAACAACAGGAATTTAGTTGCATATGTGCTAAATTCTTGAAGGATGGAATTCTGTGTAGTCATGACCTTAGGGTTCTTTCTCATCTTAACATGTCAAAGTTGCGTGAAAAATACTACATTGACAGATGGATGCAAAAAGATGAAAAGGATATACCAGTCAAGCGTTTTAATGTGCCTATTGACCTAACTGCTGGTAGTCAACACTTGAGGTACACACTTCTTTCTAGCAGGCTAAATGACATGGCTTCTGATGGTGCCTCAACAAATAGGAAATATTTGTATGTTGTTGGAGAGAGTGAGAGAGTGCAACAAAGGTTGGACGAGATGACTAAGGAAGATGAAGCTACTGAAGGTGAGAAAACACATGTTGCCAAACAAATCTGGAAGATTGCTGGACAGGCCCGCATCCAGATGGTTATGAGGACAACTTGCAAGATCCTCATGTTGCTGTATCAAAAGGACATCCATAAATAGGGTGATACAAGACATTCATGGAAACTTTGCTGGCCAAGCAAAAGATTCATTGTAGTCCTTGTGGTTCTGAAACACACAACATTGTTACTTGCACATCGCGCGATGATAGTGTTGTTCAGCCACAACGACAAAAGGTCCCCAAAAAACGTGCATCAGGTGACCTGGAAAAGTAGTTTCCCCTTCTTTTCTTTGAAAATGGTTGATGTTGTTACTATTTATGATTCTACCCCCTTGTACTATTTTTTGTTTTCTTTTGTTTGAGCAGCACCAACAAAAAAAAATCAAACAACAGGGGGACGGGCAAAGAAGAGAGGCAAAACACAAAACCAATCAACAGTAGAAAGACAAGAATGAGATGATTGGAATGTTTTGAAATTTTTTCTTTTCTTTTACCCATGTAGTGATGGAGCTACTTTAAAAAAATATTGTGATCATGACTATATGAAGAAATGCGTTGTAATATTTTATGATTTCTAGGGGAACAAAAAAATACGGGAGTGACAGGTTGAAGAAAAGCTTACTTGAATGATTTTGATGTTGCATTTGCTTTACGGTCTTGAAAGTTTTTTCCCTCCTTCTTTTCCTCTTCAGAAAAATCCCTACACAAACTAAAGACAAAAAGGGTGAATGTTTTTATGTATGTTGAAAAATGTAATTAATACAAATAATCATGCATAAACAACGTATAAAAAAGTCACTCGTAAAATTGTGTCACTCCTCTAGGTTTTTGGTATGATCTTCAGAGTTGATGTTCATATAATAAATCTCGAGCACCACCTCTTGTGGCTGTAGTGCTGATTTGGATGGATTAACAAAATATATATTGCCCCACATACATATCCAGCGAAAAAACACATAACAAAGAAAAATACATTCCACACTTCTCCATTCGTACATTATCTACCAACAGTGCCTAAGTACAACAATGCATTTGGTTTGGTTATATGATTAGATCACCCTAGACAACGTTGAGTCTTCTTCCTTTTGCTATGTTAACCATGGAGTCACTTTGCTTTTGCTATGTGAACCATGGAGTCACTTTGCTTTTGCTATGTGAACCATGTGATAAGTACAAATGAGTTCCTTTTGATATGTGTATCATGGAGTTTTCTTCCCCTTTTGCTATGTCGAGTGTAGATTGTATTGAATTTCATCTGAATAAAAATGTTACAAAAACAAGATAAATTAATCAACAAGATAGAAGGCATGCAAAAAATGAGGCATCGCGAAAAGAGTGGGAAAAAGAACTATAACCTTAACTTGTACTTTAAAAATCCTTTACAATCCTTTTTCCTTCTGTTAAAATGTTGTGTTCACTGAATAGAATGTCAATGGTAAGTCTGATGCGTGCATCCTGGACATCTTCTTGCCTTAAAACTATTTGCATTGCATTCCTTGAACGCCAATTCTCTAACCACTTCAACACAAGAATCCCACACACGTCGCTAACAAAAAATGACACTATATTAGAAAAATGACAACATATCAAAAAGAAAAAAAACTAGCATATGTCAAAAATACAACATAGGTGTTGTAACTAACTCTCCATCATGCTTTGGTAGGTTTGGATATGCAATTGCGTAGTGTCTGAACCCCATGTTCCTTAGGCCAGCAGCGTTCCAAACTTGTTAGAAATTTTCAACCTGTTTGATGAAATAAAGAAAAAGTTGTTACAACACTTGAGTAGTTGCAGCTGCTGTTTCTATGTTTACCTCCATTACAACTAATCATCATGTGCTTGATTTCCTTACGGAATGTGTGTTCTCCATCATATTTTGAGTCTAGGAAAATGAATTTTCGAGCACTCAGGTCTACTAGGAAGACAAACCAGTGCGATCTGTGTATCGTTGGAAAAAACAGCTTCAAAACAGTAAAAACACGTGTGAGGAGAGAAAATGAATGATAAAACATATTATAGATACACGGAAAAAATTCATGTCACAAAAGGTATAAAACAAAGAAACATACTTCGTTGCACAGCTGAAGGTCTCTTGCTTTCCCTGCTCCAATGAAACTTTTTATTAGTCTATCTCTCCATTGTAATCTTGAAGCTTCGTTCTTCACTTTTGTAGAAAGTATTCCTACGACAGAAAAATGACAAATTAACATCAACTTCTCTCAGATGGAAAACACAAAAAAAGTATTTGTTGTGTTTTAAGAAAAAAAATGGATTGAGCAAAAATGTTGGGCACGAAAAAAGAAAATCTCTTAGATTACACTAGCTGTGTGGAAGAAGAAATTTCTCTGAGATGTTCTAGGGTGATTGTCCCTAAAAAGTTTCCGACAAAACACGTTTATGACGTATAACCCTACCCATCCTTTCTCTCTGAAAGAATTCCCTAACTGTTCCATAGATACCTTGGTATTATCAATCTCAACAACCCATCTCGTGTACCAAAAGTGCAGAAGAAATGAAAAGATATTAAAGAAAAAATGAACATAAAATTAAAAAGCAGAACAAGTTACAAGAAAGTTTGTGGTTGAATAGTTACCCCTTAAAATATGCACTTCTACTTAAGATCATGAGGTTGTTGTATAGCTGAATTTCATGGATCATGAGTGATCCCCTGTCTTTGTTGTCATAAGGTGAGCACAGATATCTGCTACGTTGTACAATTCTTTTGGTTGGCACATTTTTCTTGCGAAATGAATTGCTTGTGCTTCGTAAGAATAGACGGGTGTTGTAGTGCTTATTTGAGTTGCCAAGCATGTTCAAGAAGTTTTCTTGTAGAGACCTTTCCCCAAGAATTTGCAACTCTGGTGATGCCTGCAATTTTCATACTATTTTGTCAAAAACCTATAATAAATAGGGTAAACATAAAAGGCACTCAAATAAATAGAATAAAAACATGACAAGACGCATAAAAAATAACTACAGGTTGGCTGTATTTGAAGGTTATTGGTTCTTGTTCGGTGCCATCCGCTAAATATCCATGGTTGCATTCGCCTGGGAACAATCTTCTTCCTATTATTGAATGATTCGGAGAACCCTGATGCAAAAATGATTTCCCAAAAAGTATCATTAACTATATGAATAAAAAAAAGTAAACGTACTGTAGAAACAACATAAAAAATGAGGTCTGAGGCATATAGATTGTACAATCTTTGTTTTATGCGATGAACTGCCTGATAAGAATCTGTTGCTCTTGTTCCTTGGTGAGTAACATGTTTGGTCCTGATTCCACTCAAATGGATCATGATCGTTAGGTGTCGTCTGTCCCTTGATGTGGAAAACATTATCTCTCACATGAAGCAAAAAAATGTTGAAATATCGTTTTGTATATGACCAAAAAATGTTTGTTATTCTCACCAGGTCTATAACGCTTCCATCTGGTCTGATTGCGGTCATAGGACAGGGTGTTTCACAAGTGTGGCTTAAGCTTCGAGGTTGTTCCGTACAATGCACAGAGAAGACCTTTTGTTTGGTACTATTTGTGTTCTACAAAAATGATGGTTCCAAAACGAAAATATATATAACCTTTGATGTTGAGAAAAAAATAAAATCAATGCTACAAGGAAAAGTATACATAAAATAAACAATGCGTAACAAAATGATGTTTGTGATTCATACATTTAAGTTATTGCTTCTTCTATCTGCTTCTTTCAAGTCAACATTGTCCCTTTGTTCACAGTTCTTAGGAGGACCATTATTGTTTTGCCATCTCCTTCATGGAAAAAAGTTTCAAATAAAAAGGGTTCAACAACTGTTTTGAAAAAAAGGTTTTCCAAATAAAGAAATGCCATAGTTATTGAACTGAATTTGTTCCTTATAAGCGTGTCATAACTTGCCCAAAAAGGAAATATTTGTAACTTTGATATTGTCCAAAGAAAAATAAATTAAATTATGTTGGTGTTTCATACATTGAAGTTATTGTTGTTTGTGTCTGCTACTTTCAAGTCAACATTGTCACCTTCTTCGGTGCTCTTAGGAGGGCCATTATTCTTTGCCATCTGTTTGAAGGAAAAAAGTTTCACTGAAATGGCTCGGAAAAAGAAAAATCTGGAAATAAAGGTTTCCACAAAACCAAATTGCATAGTTATTCACCTGGATTTGCTTTTCATATGCCTCTCATGACATGCCCAAAGGGCCCCACAATTGTGGTTCCCTTATCTCAGTACCATTACCATCCTCGTTATCAAAGAGGCGTACGAGCCCAATCACATGGAACCTTGATATTGAGAAAAAAAAGAAATTGATTCCTGTGAGGAAATAACAAAAAACACAGAAAAAGGTGCAAGAAAAAATGATGGCGATTCATAAGTTCGATTTCTTGCTGCTTCTTTTTGCTACTTTGGAGACAATATTTTTCGCTTGTTCGTTGCTCTTAGGAGGGCTGTTATTCTTTGCCATCTGCTTGATGAAAAAAGATTAAAAAATGATTTGGAAATAAAAAGTTTGAAAAAAAGGCTCTTCAAAAAAGAAATCCATAAAATTATTGACCTGAATTTTCTTTTCATATGCGTGTGTTGACATGCCGAGAGGACGCCACAGTTCGGGCTCCTTTATTTTAGTACCAGAATCGTCCTGATTTTCAAAGAGACGTAATGTTTGTATGTTGTCACTGTAGAAGAAATACTTTTGTGTTGCCTCATCCAAATAACGAGCCCAATCACTTGAACCCTTATCTGTGAGCACTTGTCGTTCATCTTTAACATAAGAGACACAAAAGGGTAAAGAACAAAAAAGATATATGAAAATCAGAAAATTATTACCCCCGCCCCCCACGTTGAAAAGCAAAAACAAGTTTGATGAAAATAATACCTTGCAGGAATGGTTCATTCATGTCTATGTTTAATTTGGCGTGCTTGGTCTTAACTGTTTGTTGACTATTCTCATCGCACTAGAAGAAATCAGTATATGGAACAAAAAGGAAACATACAGTGAGCACACTAGTTCAAAATGAAAAAAGGAAAAACATCATACCAAAAAATCATGGTTTTGCAAAAATACCTGTTTTGAAAATCAAAATTTGATATAGTGGTTCCTACGAAACCTTGTTCTTGGCGCAAAAATGAACTGGACTCCCAATTCTGATGGCCAAGCATGTAATCAAAACTTGTTGTGATTGTCGTTGTTACATGCTTTGAGTTGTGTTTGTTCTCTACTTCATTTTGGGTCCGTGCTGCTGCAACTTGTGTGTTTAAATTTCTTTCTGTTTCTTCTTCACAATCTTCTTTCAACCTCTCTTTCAACACTGCTCCTTCTCCTTTACTGTTTCTCTTGCCTTCGTGCTGTTATTGTTAAACAAAAATTTCATAAGACAGGTGCAGTGTAACGCCCCGGACACACCCGCCGGCGGTCGTTACTCCTAGCGGGATCTAGACTGGCCCCACATATCAATACTAGTCTTTTCTGCGCACTTTGTCCTCACTCATGCGCACCTGGGACCAACTTCCCGGTCGGTAACCCATCCTAGAACTACTCCAAGCCAAGCACGCTTAACCTGGGGGTTCTGTTCAAATGGGCTCCCGGAAAATAAGGAATTCCTTATTGATATGAGTAGTCTATCATCCCTAATAAGCCAGGCTATCACATACGCCACCACTCAGAGGAACCGACGTCCTCGTCGGGCCACAGGAGCGTTCCCTCTTGGTACAAACATCTGTGCATCCAGTCCAGTACATGTACCATGCCGTGTGCCACGACGGGTCACAAACGTCATGAACAACATGACCGCACACCTGTCCGCAAACATCCGTGTAACCGCGAGGGTCGGCTCTGATACCAAACTTGTAACGCCCCGGACACACCCGCCGGCGGTCGTTACTCCTGGTGGGATCTAGACTGGCCCCACATATCAATACTAGTCTTTTCTGCGCCCTTTGTCCTCACTCATGCGCACCCGGGACAAACTTCCCGGTCGGTCGGTCACCCATCCTAGAACTACTCCAAGCCAAGCACGCTTAACCTGGGGGTTCTGTTCAAATGGGCTCCCGGAAAAGAATGAATTCCTTATTGATATGAGTAGTCTATCATCCCTAATAAGCCAGGCTATCACATGCAGGTTCTACCCGAGTCAAGTTTTGTTTGAGACTAATGTGTGATCCAATAGATCTATTTGATTCTTGGCTTAATGTAGTTTCCTTAACTAAATTGTGCAGTGACTGTTGGTATGTTGATGCTTTTATTTTAGCTGCTATTCTTCTTATTTTTTTCTTGATACCAAATCTGTTGAACATCACAGGGAAACAGTGTGAAAAACCCCGTTAAAATCTGTTCATGTGTTGTGTGCAAATTTCTCTAAATCTCACATGTTATCAACGTAAAAAGGAAAAAAAACTTAAAACTTGGCAGCAAACGAAAAACAAAAAATGTGTGTGTTGTTTACCTCATCTTCTTCTTCATATTCTCCAATAGAATTTACTTTAACACTTGCTCCTGAATCATGTTTGTAGTTTGTTGAATTGTGTTGATTACCACTTGAATCAATTTTCAGAGTCTTCTCATAATCACATGTTGCTCTCGTTACAATTTGTATAATTTCAAGGATCAAACTCTTTACTTTGGAGAAGGTGTTTGGTCCTTCGTCTCTCATGTGTTGCTGAAATGATAGATATATATGTTCCTTCACGTGTTGGAACAAACAAAACATAGTGAAGAAAGAAAGTTAGTTCTGAAACAACTTTTTCTTCACGAAGTACAGTTCAAGAAAAAACTAGTTTGCATCAAATCAAAATAAGCCTAAAAACTAAAACCTTCTCATTTAGTGTATCCCAACCAGTTCTTTCTATTGCAGCCTTGAGGTAGGAGTATCTGTTTGTGCTAGGCCATTGGTGGTTCTCTTGTCCATAACAAGTTTCAGACTCATTCTTAACCTATGTGCACACAAAACAAAAAAACTCGTTAGATACATTTGTGGAGGGGCTTGACGCTGCATCTTGTCAAAATTCCTTACAATTTAGCAAAAAAAACCTTACATTGCAATTTCCATATGCTCCAATTTTGTCCATGAGTGTTCCGCTAAAAAGCTTTATTAGGTTTCCTTTCCAAACACAAATCCTTGGCATTGTTTCTTGGAGTTGTATAGGCCCAAAATCAATAAAGTCTAGACAGCGGACCTGAGACACAACACAAAAAACTTTGAGACATCAGAAATAAAAATGTAAATGCAAAAACAACATTGGCATATAGGTTAACAATAACACACCGCCATGTAATAGATGCATCCACCAAGAGTTAATGATGTCTTGTTTTGTTTCAACTTTTCTTTTTGATACTTTTTCATTGCTTGCGACAGCCATGTTTACGTGAAATTGCACCAATTCATGTCTTCGATCTTTCCAGCATCCAGAAGTGCCACCATATACTTCGTGCTTGGTTTGGTGTTCGATGTTGGGCATAGGAAGGTTGCAAGGGCTACGACCATGAAAATGGACAAACTGGTCATCTGATAAACCCTCCTATTTGATTATCTTGTTCCCAAAAAACTTTATTGTTGGCACTTCTGACAAACCAAACAATGCAAGAAACTCTTCTTTGCCTCCGTCATCACTTGTGCTAATAATAGTTTCCCCTGCTGGAATTCCAAAAACATGAAATACAGATTCTGCATTCAGATTGATGGTCTTGTTGTTGATGGAGATAACCTCATCCTCGACACAAACTTTATCAGCTACCCACTATGTGAAATTCCTTGGGACAATATAATCATCTAACTCCAATAGGTAAGCAAAAACAATCCCTTTAACTAGCTCAACTTTGCTTCTCTTGCGTGTTACCTTGACAACATCAAGGAAATACGGGACACTGCATCTGTTGTATGCCTTTGGTACAACACCATTGTTGGCTTTATCTTTGAGTTCATCATTATTTCGTGGCCTTTGTTCAGTCAACAGAGGAAGAAAAAAAGTCAGATAAGAAACAATGGAAAAAAGTTCGAATAAAACAACAACAACAACAACAATCCACTACAAGTTCAAGAAGCACATAAAACAGCAACAACAACATAAATAAAAACTAACAAAAATATTCTACATACACATAACAGTTATACCTTTAATGTTTTCTTCCTAACAATCTCTCGAGTTTCTTTTGTGTCAAGGATCTTTCTTAGCTGCAAGTAAAAAGGCAAACGAAATCATGTATGCTTCGTCGCGCATTGAAAAAGTCTCCATATGAACTGTACACCAAAGAAAACAAAAAAAATATGGGGTGTGGAATTGCTCACCATATTTATCATTCCATCACACAGCAAACTGTCTGACATTTCGGCTTCATTTAGGTCTGCATTTATTTCAGAGTCTGTCCTTTTATCAACAGCAATATCATTGTCGCTCTCGAACAGTGCGTGGGAACCTTTGTCCAATACATCATCCTCCATGCCCACTTTGATATCTGCTTTATTTTGTGTGTTGCCCTGTAAAAAAGAATGAAATATTAGTAAACAGATGTGGTAAAAAGAACAAGTATGAGGCAGATTCACATAAGAAAAAATGATAATACTGAAATACTGAAATCAAAATAATAATTAAGGGCAATGACAATAAACGAGTACCAAGAGAGAGATACATATAACTAACACATGAATAAGACTTAAAATGGCACTGAACCTAAAATACAGAAATCTGAAACTGAAGATGACATATGTACTGAGAAATCGAATATCTAAAAGTGAAGAACCCGTGAAAAAATGAAAGAAACATGCAGATGATTGAAACTGAAAAATGACA